>NW_027460280.1:17052135-17291612 GCF_050947875.1 Dermacentor variabilis
AAGGGAAGCCGCTGCCGGCGAACGCGCAGCGGCCGACGGGTCAGGACCATCAAGCAGCTGCACTCTTACCGACGGAAGGAAGTCTAACAAGATTCATGGCACAATGTAGTTTGCACTATAGATTGCATGTCTACCGCGTTTTCCACAGTTCCTACTCTGGTAAAAAATGAATCTGCGAACAAGTGTAACAACACCAACATTACACAGTAAAGACTGGTGTTGAAGTTGGGACAGAGCGCACTGCTATTTTAGGCATTTGATGCGTGTTGGCATTCAGGCTAAAAATTCCAGCTAAATGATGGTTCTTATAAGCCCTTAGGTATATCATTATCGTCGGCGCGCTAGAATTAGTCTATTACCGACCACTGTTACGTTTCGCCTACGACGCGCGGTAAAGCCGGCGCGGATGCAACGGACGCCGGGGCTTCGTTCAAAGCGGCAGACATTTTGGCCCGTTCGGCGCCGCCGCTACGCCTCCCTGCCAAGCGCGTCCAGGCATGTTCCAATGCCACGTGTCTTCATGTGCGTGTGTGTGTGTATGTGCATGTTGGTGCCCACGCTTGTCGAAGCGCGGCAGCCGGGGAGAGGAGCTCCCAACAACTGTGAAGCGAGGGGGTCCGAGCGGCGCCGACACGACGGCTGCTCCACCTTCTCTTCCCATTGTGCCCGAGTGGCGCCGACACGACGCTGCGCCACCTTATCCCATTGTGTCTGAGCGGCACAGTCACGTGCTCGTCTATAGAGGGGTTCCTTCTTGCCCTCAACTGCGAGAGTATAAAAGCAGCTGCCCCCGGACGCCAAAGGGGCTCCGATTTCTTCTGTTGAGTAACGTGCACTCCCGTCTCTCTACTTCGGTCAACCTGACCGCCAACTCTTTGCGATGTTAGAATAAACCAGTTGTTTTGTTGTTACCAGTCGATTCATGCTTTGCCGGGACCTGCGGATGCTTCCAGTTGTGCCCCAGGCCGCCAGGCCAACGCTACCCTTGGGGCTTGCGACCCAGGTGCAACAACGGGCGTCAGCGCCGAGTTCCCAACAACTCGTGCCAGCGGCGCGATTACAACAACTGTCTGCCAGCGGTGAGATCGCGACAACGGAGGCCAGCAGCGAAGATATGCAGTTGACTGTATGCTGAGCAGCTCAACGACGATCCGGGAGCAGTGCAACGAGCCCTGTGTGATGACTGGTTGCCTGCAGCGGAACGACTGCGCTGAATTCTTGGCTACGAGGTTTGGTGAGTGCGGGACTTTCTTCTTCTGAGCTTTGCCAGGCTTTTGTTAGTGTCAGAAACAGAGCTGGTAATTGTGGTTGTCGTTGCTGCCGGGTTAGTTTGCGGCAAGACAATAATAGGCAGTAGAGAAAGCAGCATTCAGAGCAGCCATGGATTTGAAGTCGTTGCGCAAACCGAAATTGCTGGAGCTTGCAAGAGAGTTGGGTCTGGATGTCTCGGACAAACTCAGAAAACCAGAACTGCTAAAGGCTATTCTTGAGTTAGAGGCTGAGGATGACGAGCTGTCGTAATGCCTTGAGACTATTGAGGAGAGGTCAAAAAGACAGGAGCGCGAACTTAAAGAGCAGAAAGAGAAAGATGAGCATGAACGTAAAGAACAGAAAGAGCGAGAGCAACAAGAGCGCGACCGTCAACACGCTTTGGAAATGAAGCGTCTCGAGATAGAGATCGAACGCGCTCGTAATGGAAGTCAGGCACACGGTGCAGGAGAACGCGTATTGTTCAAAATGACTGACCTGATGCGGCCGTTTAAGCTTGGAGAGGACATTGGTTTGTTCCTGGTTAACTTTGAGCGAACGTGCGAGAAGCAGGGGTTCTCTCGGGAAACGTGGCCACAGCGCTTGCTCACTTTGTTACCCGGCGAGGCGGCCGACGTAGTCGCTCGCTTGGATAGAGAGGAGGCAGAGGATTTCGACAAAGTGAAATCGAGTCTGCTAAAAAAGTACAGGCTGTCAGCGGAGGCGTTCCGTCGGAAGTTTCGGGAAAATGAGAAAGGCAGAAGTGAGTCATACACAGAGTTTGCGTACAGGCTTATGTCAAACATGCAGGAGTGGCTCAAAGAAGAGAAAGCGTTTGCTGACCGCGAGAAAGTTCTGCAGTGTTTCGGGCTAGAACAGTTTTATAGTCGGTTACCGGAGAACGTGCGGTACTGGGTCTTGGATAGGCCAGACGTTTGTACGGTGGCTAAAGCCGCTGAGCTAGCCGAGGAGTTTGTGACGCGTCGGGCTCGCGGAGCTAAGGACGGTCAAAAGGGTGAATTTGGCTCGAAGTTTGAGAGGCCGAAGTTCACACCCACGAGAGCAAAGGGGAACACACGTAGTGCGGATGCGAGTGAAAGCAGTCCGACAGAACGTAAGGAGACGGCGGCAGCCGAAGCCGAACGCAGAAAGCGGTTCGAGATGAGGCAAGCGCGCGTGTGTTATACGTGCCAGAAGCCGGGTCACTTTTCGGCGCAGTGTCCGACCAAACGTAAGGAGACGGCGGCAGCCGAAGCCGAACGCAGAAAGCGGTTCGAGATGAGGCAAGCGCGCGTGTGTTATACGTGCCAGAAGCCGGGTCACTTTTCGGCGCAGTGTCCGGAAACAAAAACAAAAGTTGTGTTTTTGTCAATATGCAGCACTGACGAGAACATGAAGCTTCTCGAGCCTCACATGCGAGACCTCCTCGTGAACGGGAAAGAGTGCCGAGTGCTTCGCGATTCCGCAGCTACAATGGATGTAGTTCACCCCTCTTACGTAGAACCCCATATGTTCACGGGCGAGTGCGCATGGATCAAGCAAGCCGTGGAAGCTCATAGCGTGTGTCTGCCCGTAGCAAAAGTGCTTATTGAAGGACCTTTCGGAGCACTTGAGACGGAGGCCGCAGTGTCATCTATGCTGCCCCCTCAGTACCCGTACCTATTTTCAAACAGGTCCGATCAGCTCCTGCGCGAGAAGGGGCTTTTGTTTGGTGAGGCTAGCGTTCAGGCCTTAACCAGATCGAAGGTTCGGGAGCTCGCTGCAAAGGCGGTAGTTGCGGGGCCGACGTTATCAAACAATGAAAAAGGGTCAGAGGCGCATCAAGCTGATATTCAGAGCACGCCTGAACTGAATAAAATTGAGTCTGTAACGTTAAAGGCACCAGATACTGGAGAGGAAATTCCCGATGCGGGAAAGTTAGAAGAGCTATCTGCAGATTTGCTCATCGCGCCTACGTCAGATGGACTTAATAGGTTGCTAAAAGTCAGCCGGTCGGCTTTGATAGCCGAGCAAAAGAAGGATGGCAGCCTAGAAAACGTGCGCTGCAATGTCAAGGAAGGTATCGCCAAGAAAAATGCTCGTTTTGTGGAAAGAGGTGGAGTCCTGTACCGGAAGTATCTAGACCGCAGAGGAGTGGAGTTCGATCAGCTGATCGTGCCTCAATGCTATCGTCAGGATCTGTTGCGCTTGTCGCGCGGGGGTTCGTGGTCCGGACACCTAGGAGTTAAGAAAACTAAGGACCGTCTCTTGCAGGAGTACTATTGGCCAGGGTGTTTTGGGGACGCAGACCATTTCGTGAGGACATGTGACACCTGTCAGTGCGTGGGCAAACCAGGGGACAAATCGAGGGCGCCGTTGGGATTGGTACCTATCATTACGGAGCCTTTTAGACGACTCGTTATTGATACAGTGGGACCTCTGCCGGTAACAGCCACGGGGTACAGACACATTTTGACTGTGATGTGCCCAGCGACAAAGTTCCCTGAAGCAGTGCCGCTTAAAGAACTCAGCTCAGTTGAGATAGTCAATGCACTACTGTCCATATTTGCGCGAGTTGGTTTTCCTGCGGAAATCCAATCAGATCAGGGCACAGTGTTTACTAGCGCTTTGACGACAACTTTTCTCGAAAGGTGTGGGGTAAAGCTGTTACACAGCTCAGTGTACCACCCACAGTCGAACTCCGTTGAGAAGTTCCACTCCGTCATGAAGCGCGTGTTGAGAGCATTGTGTTTTGAACATCAAACTGACTGGGAGCTGTGTCTGCCTGGGGTGATGTTTGCATTACGGACCGCGCCGCATGCGGCTACGGGGTTTTCGCCAGCTGAACTGCTGTACGGTCGCTCGCTGCGATCTCCGCTTCGCATGCTTCGAGAATCGTGGGAAGGCAGGGGCGACGACCCAGTCGTGGTGGAGTACGTGCTTAAGCTCCTCGAACGCTTAAGAAGGGCACAGGAGTTGTCAGGTGAAGCAATGGCAAAGGCCCAGCAGAGGGCCAAGGTTTATTATGATCGGACCGCCAGGGCCCGTCGTTTTGAGGTGGGCGATGAGGTCATGATATTGCGCACATCGCTAAACAACAAACTAGACGTGCAGTGGGAGGGCCCAGCACGAATTGTTCAGAAACTGTCGGACGTTAACTACGTGGTGAGTCTGCCAGGAAAGCGGAAAGCACAGCAAGTTTACCACTGTAATCTGCTCAAACCTTATAGACAAAGGGAAGCAGTAGTGTGCATGATGGTAAACGTTCCCGAAGAACTTCCGGTCGAGCTTCCGGGACTAAGCTCAGTGACGAACACGAAAGACACCCATCAGGTCATTAGTGACTTAGTCAGTGGAGCATCGCTGTCGCCTGAGCAGAAAACCGAACTACACCAGCTCTTACAAGAGTTTCAAGGTCTGTTCTCTGAGAGGCCTGGTAGGACTTCTGTCCTTACTCATGATATAGAACTTACCTCCCCAGAGCCAGTACGATCCAAGGCGTATCGGGTGTCACCCCGCCAGAGCGATATTATGGAGGCTGAGGTAAAGAAAATGCTACAGCTCGGTGTTATTGAGGCAGGTGAGAGTGATTATACCTCCCCTTTGATTTTAGTTGAGGTACCGGGCAAGGAACCTCGTCCTTGCGTCGACTACCGCAGGCTTAATTCCATCACTAAGGATCAAATTTATCCGATCCCTAACATCGAGGAGCGCCTTGAGAAAGTTAGTAGCGCTCAGTTTATTTCCACCCTAGATCTTGTCAGGGGTTATTGGCAGGTTCCACTTACAGAAGAGGCTAGTAGGTATGCGGCGTTCATTTCACCAATGGGAACATTCCGTCCTAAAGTGTTGAGTTTTGGTTTGAAGAACGCGCCATACTGTTTTTCAAGCCTCATGGATAAAGTGTTGCGGGGACAGCAAGAATTCGCTTTACCGTATCTAGACGACGTAGCGATAGTCTCCGCATCCTGGTCTGAGCATATGGCACACTTGCGGGCAGTATTAACCCGCCTGCGCGAAGCGGGCTTGACAGTCAAGGCTCCCAAGTGCCAGTTAGCACAGGCCGAGGTTGTCTACCTCGGTCACGTGATTGGTCGGGGTCGTCGCCGCCCCTCTGAAATAAAGGTGGCCGCTGTGCGAGACTTCCCGCAACCGCGCACGAAGACCGATATTCGGTCGTTCTTAGGTGTCGCCGGCTACTATCAGAGGTACATCCCGAGGTACTCTGATATCGCGGCTCCCCTGACGGATGCTCTAAGAAAAACAGAGCCCCAAACAGTCGTATGGGGCGAGACAAAGGAAAGAGCTTTTAGTGCCCTAAAGAGTGCCCTAACAAGCCAGCCTGTGCTACGATCGCCAGACTACACAAAAGGGTTCGTAGTTCAGTGCGATGCTAGTGAGCGAGGCATGGGCGTTGTACTGTGCCAACGGGAAAATGGAGAAGTAGAACACCCCGTCCTGTATGTTAGTCGTAAGCTGACCAGTCGTGAGCAGGCGTATAGCGCCACCGAGAAAGAGTGTGCGTGTCTCGTGTGGGCCGTTCAGAAATTGTCATGCCATCTAGCCGGCTCGAGGTTTATCATTGAGACGGATCACTGCCCTCTCCAATGGCTGCAGACCATCTCTCCCAAAAATGGCCGCCTCCTGCGCTGGAGCCTCGCTTTGCAACAATATTCCTTTGAGGTGCGTTACAAAAAGGGGAGTCTCAACGGTAACGCCGATGGCTTAAGTCGAAGCCCCTAACGTAGGAATCAGCCTCAAAATTGTTTGTTACTGATGTTTTTCTTCCTGAGGCAGGATTTTTAACATATTGCTTTTGTTTAGTGTTTCAAAGTGATAACATGCTTTCTAGTGCAATTTTCCAATTTGTGGACGCGTTCTGAGTGCTGCTAGACTACTGTAAGGAACAAGGCAGTGGTATAAAAGGGGAAAGAGCCTGGCAGGGCTTACTGAGGGTTGTGCCGTGCTTGCTGACTGAGCGGTTGAGTTTCAGCGTAGTTCTAACGCTTGCCGGGAACGAGAACAAAAATGTGAACTCTCCCGAAGTCACTTTGCAGTGTCCTGTGCGAACCTGAACGAGAGAACGAGGCCTTCTCTGTGCGCTGCGCTCAAGAAACGTCGAGGGACGCCCGACTTCGGTTATGAGCATCATCGAGCGACATCCCTCCGGACAGCGGATGCAGTCCCCTGACCGTCGGGATCTCCTTCCCCCGGCGGGGCGGTCTGTTACGTTTCGCCTACGACGCGCGGTAAAGCCGGCGCGGATGCAACGGACGCCGGGGCTTCGTTCAAAGCGGCAGACATTTTGGCCCGTTCGGCGCCGCCGCTACGCCTCCCTGCCAAGCGCGTCCAGGCATGTTCCAATGCCACGTGTCTTCATGTGCGTGTGTGTGTGTATGTGCATGTTGGTGCCCACGCTTGTCGAAGCGCGGCAGCCGGGGAGAGGAGCTCCCAACAACTGTGAAGCGAGGGGGTCCGAGCGGCGCCGACACGACGGCTGCTCCACCTTCTCTTCCCATTGTGCCCGAGTGGCGCCGACACGACGCTGCGCCACCTTATCCCATTGTGGCCGAGCGGCACAGTCACGTGCTCGTCTATAGAGGGGTTCCTTCTTGCCCTCAACTGCGAGAGTATAAAAGCAGCTGCCCCCGGACGCCAAAGGGGCTCCGATTTCTTCTGTTGAGTAACGTGCACTCCCGTCTCTCTACTTCGGTCAACCTGACCGCCAACTCTTTGCGATGTTAGAATAAACCAGTTGTTTTGTTGTTACCAGTCGACTCATGCTTTGCCGGGACCTTCGGATGCTTCCAGTTGTGCCCCAGGCCGCCAGGCCAACGCTACCCTTGGGGCTTGCGACCCAGGTGCAACAACGGGCGTCAGCGCGGAGTTCCCAACAACTCGTGCCAGCGGCGCGATTACAACACCACCAAGGTTATGCTTTCAAATCATATTATGATGTATTCATTTTGGAAGACTTTCATCATTCCTTAAAGGCTTATTGTGCCTGAGCTGTATGTTATCTTGCTTCACTATAGTGAAAAAAAGTCATTATTGGAGAAGCTTCCAGAAGAACTACGCATAAGCAAAGCATTCGGCAATCTCTAAATTACACTCGAGTGATTTACAGTGGTAAAAAAGGAAACAAAAACGGAATAACAGACGCGTCACAGGCTCCTGTAGTGCGCATCCGTTTGTCCGCTTGAAAGTTGTGTGCCTATCTATTTTCTGCAACATTTTCAAATGTAGCTACCGACGATAGAGGGGTGCTAAGCGACAAATAAACAACAACAAGGAAGTCACGTGCGATATTCCTTCCATCTAGGGATCAAGTACGTATTGTAAGGCCTCAGGCTCACAACATGAACGTCGGTGCAGGGCGCGACTAAGTCAACTGACAAGCACAGACGGTTATGGTGATGAGCAGGCTACACAGGTGTGGCTGCCATATAAATATTTTTGACCCTACTGTTAAGCGGATAAGTGGGTACGAGCGAGTTCGCCTGTGTGATCAGTCAGGGTACATTACCGCGATCATCTAAAGTGTTCTCGGGGATGGTATCTAAAACCGAAAGCATATTCAGAGGAAATAGAGTATGTTTCTGTAGACAAAAAGAAAGATGAATAGCAAGCGGTGTTGTAGAACAAACAAATACACGCAAATGTCATAAAAACACAACCACGTTCCTATCCCGGTGATCAGTGGAAATATAGAGTATTGGTCAAAGGTTTGCAGGCCACAATGTGCACGAACACGTTGGACTTGGTGCGCTGTTGTGGGACTTGTATTAGGTTCTGAGAGCTACAAGGTTCTGAGGAGGAAAAGGAACACCATTTGTCACCATCGACATTTTCTGAGCGGTAAAACTACTTCAGGAGCCCCTGTAGTTCCTGTACACGTCAACGTGTTCGCCCACGATGTGGCCTGTGAATATTTTATAGGGGCCGGACTGTACATCGACAACATGATGATTGGCGTGTAATTGATACTTTATTAATGTCGTTGCGTGTTTGTATTGTGTTTAGCACGAACTAGCAGTGTAAGCGATGACACTGGAGGGGAAACGGTGATCTAAGTCAGCGAAAGGTACTCGAGGGTCGCCATATTGAACGCAGACACCGTGTTGAAGAAATCCTGCGACTTCAGTTGCTCAGGTGGCCAGGAAGACTTGAGTGACAGCCTTCCTTTCGGTGCATTTGAGAACTACAGCGATAAACACACGTTTAGAAAATAAGCAGAGGGAAAGGGCAGAGTGAATTGGAAAACAACTTGATGACAGACTCATATAGTATATCAAAGACTCAAAAGATTATCAGGTTAGATGGATGGCTTTTCCAAGTTCTGGCAGAGTTAATATGTGGCGATGTAACGACGCGCATAATAGTATAGGCCAACCCAAATGAATCAGCGTGGTCATACCTCCGTGACACGCCGTGACACGCCAGGACATCATTGTGTTGCGTGATCACGGCGCACATTGGGTGCTTGAGAATAAAAACTAGCGCCTCAGAAACAACCGGGGTGCGTTTATACGCTACAAAAACACATCCTGAAAAAAAATACCTTGCGAATAGAGGCATCAGAAGATTGAGCACAACGGCCCTTGTTGATCTTGTTCAAGATGATGTGAGCGTTTTATTCAGCGTTTATTTTTGAGGTAATGAGTTCAAGTTATGTTTATTCCCGTCATAATTGCGGGCGTGGACCGGTAACAACTTAAGTATTACATTTAAGGGAGCCCGTGTACTCTGTGTAGAATTCATGCGACATTGGTGGCAAGAATACAACAGCATTAAACAAATGCAATTTGAAAACAGGTTTTCCTAATAGTGTAGTAAAAATGAAGCACCTCCACAGTATAGCTATGTAAGACGCAAATAAAGAAGATTCTACAACAAAAAACTGTTTTGTATGTCAGTAGTAAAATGGATAAACCATGTGCGTCTTAGCATCAGGATAAACTTTGACCTGAAGACAGAAAATCTAGTAGACAAGTCGGCGATTTAGCTCTCGCAGTGATAAAATCCCGCAAATGGACGCGATGACGTCACGAAACAAAGAAAGTGTAGCTTTCTTTGCTTCTTCCTTCGACTTTTCCGCTGCTGCTGTCTTGCACGCCGTGTTGGGGGTGGTTCAGGGCGTGTATACGCACGGAAGGAGTGTGGCAGACAGGAAAGGTGACGCGAGAAACTCGTTTGGAACTTTTCATCGCGTCACACATGCACAGTGCCCTCTGGAGCTCCCTGGGCGTCCTCACATTAGCCTCTTGACAGCTATTATTATCCGTGATCCCTGCAAAAGCATTGAAGAAACTGCAGCTCTTACGCTTATTCTAACATGCAAGTCATGAAGAGAGGTAGATAGAATGGTACAGAGGGGGCAGGGAGAAGAGGCAGATAATGGGTAGAACCAGGGTATTCGCTAAACGAGTGAATAACAGCCATGCGATCCTTCGCTCGAAGTTCCCATACAGGGGGGGGGATGACGGGACAGGGAAAAGGCGAGTTAGAAAACAAGGAAACGCTGCAGCAGTTGCGGGCAAATTGAACGTACGGTACTGTCATTCCTGCTATGTATTTCTACAAAATAAACACCATGCAAATTTGCCAAGCGGACAACTGACGCAGGGCGTGCAGACACAAAGCCGCATTAAATCAGCGTATGGTTAAGGCGACACTATGGAAGCGGTTGCACTTCAAATCATCACTTATATGCTCGCCGCGGTAGCTATGTGTCTATAGTATTGCTTGACGTTGCGCGTTCGATACCCACCGCGGCAGCCGGGTTTCTACGGAGTGAAATACAAAAGCGGTCGTGCACTTAGATTCAGGCGCAAGTCAAATGAACATCAAAATTAATCCACAGTCTGCCACTATGGCGTGCCTCGTAATCCTGTTGTGGTTTCGGCACATACAGGCCCATAATTCTGCCAACACTTCTGCTGTGATGTGCTATGTAAGGCTGTGGCAATGCTCCGCCATCTCATAGGTTATAAACAATGGCGTACAACAATGCCTCAAGCGAACACGTATCGCTGTTTGGTCTGTGTACTGTGCAGACAGACAGCAGTGGTGCACGCAAGGTAACATTTGCCACCAACCCACTACCATCAGTCAATTTTCGGAGTGGGCCAGGTCAGTTGTGAAGGTGGTCCAAGTCAATTTTCGAACTGGGAAAATCAATTTTGGAGGTGGGCCTCCTAAATTTTGGAGTTGGGTCAAGTCAATTTTTTTAATTGGCCAGGTCGGTTTTGACCGTGCGCCAACTGATTTTTCGAATTGGGCCAAGTCAATATTGGGAGTGGGCCAGGTCGGTTTTGGTAGCAAGAATACAACAACAATGTGGGTCAAATCAAATTTCGTATTGGGCAAAGTCAGTCCTTTAAGTGTGGGATATCTGAACTTTGGGGGTGGGCTAAGTCAATTTTGGGAGTGGGCCAGGTTGGTTGCGAACGTGGGTTAAATCAATTTTCGAATAGGGCAAAGTAAATTTTTTGGGGTGTGGCTCTGCCAAGTTTTGCGGGTGGGCGAAGTCAATTTTGGGAGTAGGCCAGGTCGGATTTGAGAGTGGGTCTACTTACTTTTATAACTAGCCAAAACAGTTTTTTTTTGGGTGTGAGCTATGGCGTCCGTCCGACGCCGTCACTGTTCACTGTGGCATTTCGCAGTGAGAGCCGCAGCAGGTCCAGCACCGGGAGCGTGACGTCAGGATTTGGTCCCATGGGTTTTGGTACCATCGGATGTTACGCCGGATTTTACTGACTGTAGAAGGAGTCCAGCTAAAACCCGACAGCGTGAAATAAGTCGAGAATGTCGGCAAATGTTGAAGAGTGGTCTAGCAGGACTTGTGGTCGAGACCAGCGTCCGACAATTGTCAGGCAACTGCACATATAATCGAGATGGCTGGCAGGTCGTCATTCGTTAGAGTCTGAGTGGGTTCTGAAATTTGGGACGCGGACTCCATCAGAATAAATGTAATGTACTTAATGGTGTCATTCTTCGACAGTTGGTACCGATTCTCGGGCAATGAGGATGCGAGCAAATTGTCTCATGTGCCGACTGTAACCTTCCCCGAACTACCAACATTCCTTAATGAAGGCTTCCACAGTCGCACAACTTTTGAATACAAGTAAGTGCAAGGAGTTGTGCACAAATAAAAAAATTATGGGGTTTTACGTGCCAAAACCACTTTCTGATTATGAGGCACGCCGTAGTGGAGGACTCCGGAAATTTTGACCACCTGGGGTTCCTTAACGTGCACCTAAATCTAAGTACACGGGTGTTTTCGCATTTCGCCCCCATCGAAATGTGTGCACAAGGTTATTGAGTATGTGGGCAGCCTCTTTTGCGTTCGAGATGTGCTAGTGTACATTGCGGCTGTATTATAAAGGCGGAAGAGCAACATGGTAGACACTATGGAGGACAGACAAAGCTCGCATGTATTACGCCACCATAATCTTAAATAACGGTCTTCCTTCACGCACGTGGATAACTGTGACAGCGCAGTACCTTGACAACTAACCGAAAGTACTGTAGATGCCATACCAAAATGCGTACCTGTCTCGGTGGCCAGTAAATGTCACGTAATATTGTGAGCAGCTTTGTCCATAGGATGCTAACGTACGATGTCACAGAGACAGTTTGCACAATTCTGGTGTCGTGCATTTTGCCTGAAGATGCAAAACCAACTTGTTCATGTGTCCATCTTAAAACTTAAGCACATATTTTCCCCATTCGCTGCTGCTGCGGTATCCCATGAGTGCGGATAGCAATATTGCTAGTGAAATAATTAGGGGCACCTTAACGAAATCGATAGGTCAAAATCAGTCTGTCCGTGACGGCATCTCGTAGATGCTGTGCGACGTTCGGACGCTAAGGATGGGTTGCGACTGAAGAAAAGCGGCCGCGGAATGCTTCCGACGATTATCCTATTAATGACTCTGTATACCCGCCATGGTTGCTCAATGGCTAAGGTGTTGGGCTGCTGAGCACGAGGTCACGGGTTCGAATCCCGGCCACGGCGGCCGCATTTCGATGGGGGCGAAACAGCCGTGTACTTAGATTTAGGTGCAACTTAAAGAACCCCAGATGGTGAAAATTTCTGAAATCCCCTACTACGGCGTGCCTCATAATCAGAAAGTGGTTTTCGCACGTAAAACCCTATAATTTAATTTTTTTTAACTCCGTAGCATTAAAAAGAACCGGGGACTGCCTTTCGGCAAGCCTCTGAAAAGCTCGCAATCAATGATTACTGTGTATGTCTTGTCGCGATGAAACCACTAAACGCTCTTAGGGTGATAAGTCATCTAGCTGCCCTTTATCAAGAACACTGATAACACCGGCGGCACAAGCTTTGTGGTGAATTTCATTGCGCAGGGATAGCTTTTATATCTCTTGTTTTTGTTTCGTTGATGTCATCGCTAGGTCAACCCGGAAAGTTTGAAAAGTTTAGGTTCGATATGCGACGTGGTGGAACTCACGCGAACTAAACCCTGACGTCCATAAAAGCTGGATATGCTGTTCTGTATGTTGTATGCGCGATTCGAAAGAATTTATGCATTGTTCGCTTCACTTTGCTCATTGATTGTAGTCTCTGCCTTAAGGTGGCACGATGCCATGGCCTTTGGGGGTATGAGCCATTGATGATGGTAGTTTTCTGTAGACGTTAAGCCACGAAGAAATCTCGGGATCCTAGCCAGAGACAGCTTCGTTGTGATTTTATGCAAACTAATCTTAACTAAAACTGAAATTTCTTGCACACTGCTCAGATTTCTCCAGCACATCGACTAGTTTCGCTCAGTATTTATTGCCGTGTAGAAAGAGGATTCGTATGTGATCAATTTTTTTTCACTTCCGGTTATTTGTTTTTAAATTGTCGATTTGATTTGTGCCAAAGGAGCAGCACGGAATGCTCCATGAACATGTATTTTCTGCTTCTACGAGAGACAACGCAGACGTTCGGTCACTGTTATATTGGTAAGCACCGTTCAGGCTTCAAGAAATTTATAAAGAAAGATCAATGGAACGAATTTATTGCATTATCTCAATACGCAACGATCATCGCGGAAGTGTCACAAGCGCATGGCACGCAAGAAGCAATGCTGCAGAAAAAATTGCAGAAACAAGCCTTCTGACTTTCGAACGGCTCGACACTGCCCCCGCCTTCGCAGAAATGAAGAAATAGGACAGAGAGCGCCACTACGCCGAATCCTTTCGCGAAGTGGCCCACCAAAGGATGCGCTATACGGGGTCGCAGCCAGCCTGAACGCATTTGGCAAACTTGCCCCGCCGCTCGTTTCGCCGACGCTGCGTCCTGCCATCTTGATGTTGCGCTACGGCTTTCTCAAAGAAGCAACGATGCGAGCATCTTGAAAAGCCTTGCTCGTCTGAGGGTCGTTAGAGCTCCCCTTTGCTCGGTGTTCTCTTTTTGTTGGCCTCTGCGAGTCGGGATTGAAGGCGCGTGCAGCGTAGTGTAAGCCGGAAATGCACGCCCCGCCCACTGCGCAAAGAAGACACTGAGGGTCTAAGAAGAAATTAGTAACATGCGGAAACGCATTTGCTGCACCGCATACACTCGCTCCCTTCTGCTTTGTTTCTGCCCTTTTACGTCTCTTATTGCGTCTGTGAGTTGAAATAATCACTTTAATGCAAAACACTTGACTTAGTTCCATCTTCTCAGCGGCATCTGGCAAGAGCAGATAAATTTTAAATAACATTAAATTAAAAACTAATTCTGGGGTTTTACGTGCCAAACCGACAATTTGATTACGAGGCATGCCATAACGGGGGACTTTGGAATAATTTTGACCCCTTGGGGTTGCTTAACGTGCTTGCAGTGTACGGGCGTTTTCGCATTTTGCCTCGATCGAAATGCGTCCGGGATTTCATCCTGCGTACTCGGGCTTAGCAGTGCGACGCCAAAGCCTTACTGTGCTAGCACGGCGAGTTTAATTAAGATCATCACTTGACAACTCTCACACTTGAAATTCGCAAAATGAAAACTTGCAATTGTAGAGAGGAGGACAACCGCTATTGTAGCATCTTCCACTTGGCTCTCGTTTGTTGACCCGCAGTGTTGGGCGTTGGCTTTCGCGAGAGGCAGCAGATCGATGCCCGGACGCGTCGCCAGTGCTGCCCTCAGGTCAGCTTGTATGCCGTTCTGCGGGCGACTAGAAACAACGCGCTCTGTTTTCTTTTTATATTGTTATTGCGATAGCAACTATATGGAAAGTCCACGCCAATTTCCGCCGTCGCCGTCCCTGTGGTGTTTTGCACAAAGTCCAAGTGCGATAAGGCCGTGGCGCTGTAAGGTCGATAAGGCGCTCGGAGCGAGGGGGCAGTTAGTGCGCGCCTCCTCTTCTATTACTGCTGCGGTGGCTGCGCGCGCCATCTATCTTGCAGCTAATCTGAGGTTGCTTCGAGGGCTGCACGAATCGAGATAGCTGATAGCTGTGTGCGTTCTCGAGCGCCTAGCTCGCATCGAAACGAGAGGCAGCGTGATGGGAAATTCGCTCGCCTCTACTGCCGCTCTTCATCACGGCATGCAGCGTTCTGACAACGAGTGTCGGCGGTCATTGAGATGTGTTCCTGTTTGACTGTGCGCACGTAAGAACTTTCTTGCTAATTACAGTTGGTAATTGAAGATTTAAAGCAGTTTATACAGCTCATAAAACTACGAACCTTACTTCGCATAGCTCTCTAATACTTTGCTATTGCAAGCAATGACTCTCCTTTTGGGTGAAACAGCGACTTTTTGTATGAGCTGCGAATTACAAATGTCTGGCGGGATTTAGTTGCACTTAACCGTAGCTAATATTCTCCGGGGCACCCAGTTGCAGTAAAACACGTTGTGGGGCTAGTTGGTGCATAGCTTTCATTAGGTGAAGCGTCAATAGAGACGGCAAACAAGAAGGAATACAGACCCAGTTGCTTTCTTGTTTAGTTGACTCGAAATTTAGGAATTCACTTTCATCATCATCTTCAGCAGCAGCCTATTTTCATGTCAGGACGAAAGCCTCCCCCAGCGATCTCTAGCGACCCCGTCTAACGCCAGCTAATTTCAACTTGCTCCCGCTCATTTTCTTACTTCATCATCCTACCTAATCTTCGGCCAACCTCGACTGCGCTTCCCTTCCTTTGGCAACCATTCTGTAACTCTTTGCGCACTGGTTAGCGCCCTACGCATTACATGGCCTGCCTTGCTCCAATCCTTTCTCTTCATTAACTAGAATATTGGCTACTACTATTTGCTCGCTCATCCACATCGCTATCTTCCTGTCTCATAACTTTACGTCTATGATTTTTCGTTCCAGCGCCCTTTTACCCGTCCTTAACTTCTTCTCGAGCTTTTTTGTTCACGTAGAAGAGTCTGGTGCTGAGCCTGTTGCTACATAGTTTGACAAACAAAGAAACCCAGCCTTCGAAGACGCGTACACAAGAGCAGAGAAAAGACAGCCACACACGCTGGGTTTCGCAAAGAAAATCAACACGCACATGCGCCATACAAAACCAGGCAGTCATAAAAAACAAAAGAACATCGGTGAATGACACATTCTAAAGGCCTATCATAACAAGCCAACAAACATTGACACCAAGGACAACATAGGGGAAATTACTAGTTCTTAATAAATGAAATAAAGAAACGATAAAAATAATGGAAATGAAAGTGGATGAAAAAACAACTTGCCGCAGGTGGAGAATGATCCAACAACCATCGCATGCGAAGGTTGTGAGATCGTTTCCCACCTGCGATCTGGAAGGAAGCCGTCACCGATAGTCAGGAGACTGAAATCGGTGTCGGATCGGCCTAGTGTGAGTGAGCCTTTAGGCGCCCACTCCTGCGGCGAGCGTAGGCATCGGCGGCGAAACCAAGTGAACGAGCCCAGCCGGCCCAGCGAAAGAGGAAAGGGCGAACATGAGCCGCGAACTGTGGAGACCAATGTGAGCGGTTACTTGAGTGACGTGCACGCGGAAAACTGGTGTCATGCGCCCCCACCCGACCGCTCGATGCGTAGTCGTATCTAGTCTAAGGCGGACCGCTCGTTTTGTACTATCGTCTGCTCGCATAAGCTCTCGTTCGAGCTTGTTTGGTATGCTTGCTTTGGTCGCGTTCGCGTTGTTTTCGATTGTCATGGTTTGCGATTGTTTTGTGATCTGATTGTATGCGCGACGCGAATCGTGTAGCACTTTCTGGAAGGCACGCGGCACTAGCGATTACACTGGAACCTTCGACGAGTCATGCATAAAAGCCGACGCACTTGACACGCAAATCAGATTTTCGACGATTGTCGACTCTCCTACGCGACTATCTCAGTCTTTGCCTCAATATATAGCGAGATCACAACACGTATAGAGCTGCGCTCAAATTTGCATTAGGAGGTATCGTAATCGCAGGTGAAACTTTTAGAGGTCAGGACTTAGTGGTGCAGCGGTGGCGTATAGCTAGAGCATTCGCCTCGTATGCAAGAAGACCATAGTTCGAATCCCCGTGCCGCGTAATTTTTCACCGGATTAATAAAAGAAATCCGCGTGTTGATAAAATTGAATCAACAGGATTGCGGCCTGATCCCGGTGACCAGACCCGGTAATGCACTCCCTCACCAGAGCAGGATTGGCCACCCTGGTGCAGTACTTGGCCACAACCTCGTATACGAATACAACTATCAAACACTGGCCCTCAGTTCCCAGCAGCTGCCAAGCAACTGATCATGGCGGCGGTCGGACCTGTGACGCATCAGAGGGTGCTAAGAATACCTGAGTCCGGACAGGCTACCACTGGAATCTAAACCGGGCAACGTTTAATGCTAGAACGTTATATAGTGAGGCGAGTCTAGAAGGGCTATTGGGGGAATTAGCTGGCAGTAAATGGGATATGATAGGCCTCAGTGAGGTTAGGCGGACAAAACAAGCATATACAGTGCTAAAAAGCGGGCACGTCCTGCGCTACCGGGGGTTAGCGGAGAGACGAGAAATAGGAGTCCGATTCCTGATTAATAAGGATATAGCTGGTAACATACAGGCATTCTATAGCATTAACGAGAGGGTGGCAGGTCTTCTTGTGAAACTTAAGAGGTAAAAATGGAAGGTCGTACAGGTCTACGCCCCTACATCCAGTCATGATGACCAGGAAGTCCAAAGCTTCTATGAAGACGTGGAATCGGCGATGGGTAAAGTCAAAAACAAAATACACTACTGATGCGCGACTTCAATGCCAAAGTAGGCAAGAAGCAGGCTGGAGACAAGTCAGTGGTGGAATATGGCATAGGCTCTAGGAAAAGCAGGGGAGAGCTATTAGTAGATTTTGCAGAACAGAATAATATGCGGATAATGAATACCTTCTTCCGCAAGCGGGATAGCCGAAAGTGGTCGTGGAGGAGCCCAAATGGCGAGACTAGAAATGAAATGGACTTCATACTCTGCGGTACCCCTCGCTTCCAGGGGCGTGGCCAAGGGGGGGGGGTGACTTATGGGGCTTCAGGCCCCCTCCCCCGAAATTTTTTCGTGCTGTCGTGCGCCGCCAAGCAAAACAAACCCCGGTGCCAGAAATCATGCTGGCTTTTGTCCAGACTGTGCTTTTCATGCTCGAAAAGATATTGCAGGGCGACCATTGCGAAATCGGGCTTGATTTAGCGGCAGCAGCCATGCACCGGGAGTCACATATCGTAACGCAAGGAGCTCCATCCGAGCACAGTTTCAAAGGCATTTTGATGGCGAGCGGGCATCTCGCGGAGGCCGCAATATCTACGGAGCGCATGGATTTCAATTCTGAAACTTAATGGGTATAAAGTTCCCATAGACTTTTGATGCTAAAGGCTCATTGACATTTCCGAAGTCGTGCTTTCGATTTTCAATTCTGGAAGATTGTGGGTTTAATGTTGCTATAAACATTTGAAGCCAAAGCTGCACTGACTTTTTAGTCGTACTTCGGACCATACAACGAGGCAGGCCAAATCAACACGATCAAACAAGTTCACAAAGACGAGACGTTCATTTGAGTGATCGCCAGACGTTTCCGCGCAGGCGCGAGTGAGAGCGGGCGTGAGAGAGAAAATCTGGGGGCTATTTCTCCTTGAATATATGACTCTGCCTAGGCACTACGGAGGAGATTTCTTAGCGCTTGTTGTGCGCGTTTGTCCCTAAGGGTGCCGGCATTGCGGAGTGGGGTCGAGTTTGTTTACGCTCGGACCCCGGCCGCCAGCCCGGTAAAATAGGTGAAGCAAATGGCACTGACGCCCGATCTGGCGACCGCTGCGCCTCTACTACAGCCTCTACGGCTCGCCCGGAAATATCAGTGATGTTTTTTGAAGGTAGAAGCCCGTAAGAAGCAAGAAAGATTCAATCCGCCATGACTGACTCAGTACCAGCGTCGCAGGCGCGAGAAAGTCTGTTCGACGTAACTTCAGAGGCAAAGTTCTGAATGGTGTTGCAGAAGTCGCGGCCCCTTCGGCCGTCGCGCTTCGGCGGGTCGCGGGCCGCCCACGGGCTGCCCTGCTTCCAGCTTTGATCCCCTCGCTATCCCTTGGGTGCCCTGGATATCCTACGCCGCGTGCTTTATTATAACCTCGGATGCTCTTCTGAGGCCTCCGTTTGCCGGTTACATATGTCCTCCTGGAGCAGTGCTTCTAAATATTCCCACCTATCGTCCCGACGAAAAAAGCGACACGCGACTTATACAACACCAGTCAGAACCTTGCCCCTTTAGGCACAGCGATCACCAATTGAGGCGCCCGTACCCACTGCCTCGCCACGCGGGCTGCCAGCGTCGGAGCGTAAAGAAATTCGACCCCGCTCCGCAATGCCGACATGTGTAGAGGATAAACGCATACAACACGCGCTAAGGAAGCACCTCTCTAGTGCCTACGCAGAATCATATATTCAAGGAACAAAACCCCCAGCTTCTTTCTCTCGCGCCCGTTCTTACTCGCATAATCATCTTCAGCCTGGTTACGACCACTGCAGGGCAAAGGCCTCTCCCATACTTCTCCAACTACCCCGGTCATGTACTAATTGTGGCCATGTTGTCCCAGCAAACATCTTAATCTCATCCGCCCACCTAACTTGCTGCCGCTGGCTGCAACGCTTCCCTTCCCTTGGAATCCAGTCCGTAACCCTTATGAACATCGGTTATCTTCCCTCCTTATTACATGTCCTGCCCATGCCCATTTCTTTTTCTTGATTTCAACTAAGATGACATTAACCCGAATTTGTTCCCTCACCATATCTGCTCTTTTCTTATCCCTTAACGTTACACCCATCATTTTTCTTTCCATAGCTCGTTGCGTTGTCCTCAATTAAAGCAGAACCCTTTTCGTAAGCCTCCAGGTTTCTGCCCCGTAGGTGAGTACTGGTAAGACACAGATGTTATACGCTTTTCTCTTGAGGGATAGTGGCAACCTGCTGTTCATGATTTGAGAATGCCTGCCAAACGCACCCCAGCCCATTCTTATTCTTCTGATTATTTCAGTCTCATGATCCGGATCCGTGGTCACTACCTGCCCTAAGTAGATGTATTCCCTTACGACTTCCAGTGCCTCGCTGCCTATTGTAAATTGCTGTTCTCTTCCGAGACTGTTAAACATTACTTTAGTTTTCTGCAGATTAATTTTCAGACCCACCCTTCTGCTTTGCCTCTCCAGGTCAGTGAGCATGCATTGCAATTAGTCTCTTGAGTTACTAAGCAAGGCAATATCATCCGCGAATCGCAAGTTGCCAAGGTATTCTCCATCAACTTTTATCCCCAATTCTTCCCACTCCAGGTCTCTGAATACCTCCTGTAAACACGCTGTGAATAGCATTGGAGAGATCGTATTTCCCTTTCTGACGCCTTTCTTTATTGAGATTTTGTTGCTTTCTTTCTGGAGGACTACGGTGGCTGTGGAGCCGCTTTAGATACCTTTCAGTATTTTTATATATGGCTCATCTACACCCTGATTCCGTAATGCCTCCATGACTGCTGAGGTTTCGACAGATTCAAACGCTTTCTCGTAATCAATGAAAGCTATATATAAGGGTTGGTTATATTCCGCACATTTCTCTATCACCTGATTGATGGTGTGAATATGGTCTATTGTTGAGTAACCTTTACGGAATCCTGCCTGGTCCTTTGGTTGACAGAAGTCTAAGGTGTTCCTGATTCTATTTGCGATTACCATAGTAAATACTTTGTAGGCAACAGACAGTAAGCTGATCGGTCTATAACTTTTCAAGCCTTTGGCGTCCCCGTTCTTATGGATTAGGATTATGTTAGCGTTCTTCCAAGATACCAGTACTCTCGAAGTCATGAGGCATTGTGTATATAGGGTGGCCTGTCTTTCTAGAACAATGTTCCCACCATTATTCAACAAATCTGGTGTTACCTGATCCTCCCCAGCTGCCTCCCCCATTTGCATAGCTCCCAAGGCGTTCTTTACTTCTTCCCGCGTTACTTGTGGGATTTCACATTCCTCTAGACTATTCTCTCTCACATTATCGTCGTGGGTGCTACTGGTACTGTATAAATCTCTATAGAAGTGCTCAGCCACTTGAACTATCGCATCCATCTTAGTAACGATCTTGGCGGCTTTGTCTCTTAACGCGTACATCTGATTCTTGATTATTACTAGTTTCTTCTTCACTGCTTTTAGGCTTCCTCTGTTCCTGAGAGCATGTTCAATTCTATCCATATTATAGTTCCTTATGTCAGCTGTCTTAGGCTTGTTGATTAACTTAGAAAGTTCTGCCAGTTCTGTTCTAGCTGTAGGGTTATAGGCTTTCATACATTGGCGTTTCTTGATCAGATCTTTCGTCTCTTGCGATAGCTTACTGGTATCCTGTCTAGCGTAGTTACCGCCGACTTCTTTTGCACAATCCCTATAGATGCCCATAAGATTGTCGTTCATTGCTTCAACACTAAGGTCCTCTCCCTGAGAGAAAGCCAAATACCTGTTCTGTAGCTTGATCCGGAATTCCTCTAGTTTCCCTCTTACCGCTAACTCATTGATTGGCTTCTTATGTACCAGTTTCTTCCGTTCCGTCCTCAAGTCTAGGCTAATTCGAGTTCTTACCATCCTATGGTCACTGCAGCGCACCTTGCCGAGCACGTCCACATCTTATATGATTCCAGGGTTAGCGCAGAGTATGAAGTCTATTTCATTTCTAGTATCGCCATTTGGGCTACTCCACGTCCCCTTTCGTCTAACCCGCTTGCGGAAGAACGTATTCATTATCCGCACATTATTCCGTTCTGCAAATTCTACTAATAAATCTCCCCTGCTATTCCTAGAGCCTATGCCATATTCCCTTACTGACTTGTCTCCAGCCTGCTTCTTGCCTACCTTGGCATTGAAGTCGCGCATTGGTAGTGTATTTTGTTTTGACTTTACCCATCGCCGATTCCACGTCTTCGTAAAAGCTTTCGACTTCCTGGCGATCATGACTGGATGCGGGGGCATAGACCTGTACGACCTTCCATTTTTACCTCTTAAGTTTCACAAGACCTGCCACCCTCTCGTTAATGCTATAGAATTCCTACATGTTACCAGCTATATCCTTATGAATCAGTCATCCGACTCCTAGTTCTCGTCTCTCCGCTAAGCCCCGGTAGCACAGTACGTGCCCGCTTTTTAGCACTCTATATGCTTCTTTTGTCCTCCTAACCTCACTGTGCCCTATTACATCCCCTTTACTACCCTCTAATTCCTCCAATAACACTGCTAGGCTCGCCTCACTAGATAACGCTCTAACGTCCAACGATGCCAAGTTCAGATTCCAATGGCGGCCTGTCCGGAGCAAGGGATTCTTAGCACCCTCTGCTGCATCACAGATCTGACCGCCGCCGTGGTCAATTGCTTCGCGTCTGCTGGGCACTGAGGGACGGGATTTGCTGTTGTGAGACAGTGCGTTACCGGTTCTGGTCACCGGGATCAGGCCGCACTCTAGGCCTGTTTATGCAATTTTCTCACGACACAGGTTTTTTTCCGGTGGAAATTGCGCCTGTGCACAAACGGCTGGCGATTCCTCAAATGAACATCTCGTGTTCACAAAGCAAGCAGCGAGGGCTGATGAGACGAAGCGTTGTGGTGCTTCATTTGTGGCGGCACGTCATGGATAAGAATATCAACATTTTTTTTTCTTGGGTCAAAGCATCCATGTTAAGACACTAAAGCCAGGTAAGGTAAGTACTTTCTTATTTTTTTTCTACTTTGTCTTTTATTCGGGAAGACACACTAAGCCTGTTGAATTTTTTTTTGTTCTCGCTACCCGCAGGCTGCCGGAACCAGCCAGAGCGCATGCGTTTTTCATGTGTTGCCCTGACCACAGCGCGGCGCACTTCAATGCGCGCTGGTATTTCTCTGGCCGAGTGGATTTTCGTCTGGCGGAGTTTTGGACGATTTCTGCCTAGCAGACGAGAAAAAGAAACAATGCATTGTCGCTCACCAACATCATTGCGGGGACTCAACGGATTGCAACGCGTTCGCTTGAACGAACCGCTACGGAAAGTATTGTCTTACCGGTGTAGGATACAGATGACTATGCATCAAGCGTCTCAGATGCAGTATGCTTTTTCTGTGCACCAAGCGCATCCTGTTTTCTTAGGCATCCCTTTGGTAGCTACATCAGGTGCCCAATGTAGGCATTCGATTGTGGCCAACATGCTTCCCTTTACGTATATTTTTCTTTTTTCATTTGAATTTTCCTTACTTCTTGTTTTACGGGAAGTAATTGGCCACGGAACGCTTCAGGTGCCGGATACTCTTAATATATTATTACGATATCAATTATATGGACACTCCAGGCGCAGTCCTGCCATCGCCGTCGCCCTCGTGTTCTGTATAAAGTGCAAGGGCGATAACATCGGGCCCTCGCGCAGCATGCTATATATGCGAGCGAAAGCGTAGCGGGGTGGGGTGGCAATTACGGTGAGCCAACGATGGTGGCTCAGTATTTTGTGCGCAAGAAAGAAAAGCGAGGAGAAAGCCCGCCGCCTCCTCTGGCTCGCGATACATCAGCGGGAGTGGAGGGAGGGTCGGGGGCTGTGATGTGTGAATCTGTGTTTGCGCAACATGTTTATTTGTCTTGTTAGACGCATTATATAATGACTTTTTTTCTTATATAAGCAGGTTTATTGGAGACGTATACGTATATTTAAATATCTTGTTGTGTTTTGTGTATACGTGCACTGAACTTTGTTTGCACTGACACTTTTTTGCCCTTTATCAAGCTGTATCTTCGCATTTGTATATCCCATTGCATCTTCGCATTTCTAATGTACGAGGGTGAGTCAAATGAATTTGAGCCAACTCACCCCGCGCAATAATGGTTCGATTCATTATCTGCGAGGCACGCGCGTAGCACACAGGCATTTCTCATTTACAAAAGTGATACGCAGGTGTGAGGATAAATGTTCTTTAATACTCTTATATGCTGGGTTGAACATGGTTACGTGACATAATTCAAAATTTGAACAGCGTGGTGTCGTGAGGTTATTGACAACTGAAGGTGTTTCCGAAAATGAAATTAGTAGCCGTATGGCTGCCTTTTAAGCTGAACATTGCATTTCATTGGCCACTGTGATGCTTTGGCGCAAACGGTTCAAAAAAGGACGTGAAAGATGTACAGGCGGTCGAAGACCGAGCCAAGGCAACCATGCAATCACCTCCAACGGAATGGCAAAGGTTGATGAGCTGATTATACAAGAGCAGAGGATAAGCATCGATGAAGTGGCAAAGCGTGTGAACATCAGTAATAGTTCCGTTCATGGCATAATTCATGAACATCACGGTTATAGGCTATTGGGAGCGCAATGGATGCCCAACATTTTGAACCACCACAAGAAGACGGACAGGCTCGGCGCTGCTGTGGCTCATCTGATCCGGTTTCACAATGATAGCGACGACTTCTTGTCTGCACTTTTGACCGCGGACGAATCATGGCGCTGCTACTACGAGCCTCAGACACTTGATGGCCAAGTTTAGAATGGAAACATTCTAATTCACCACCCTCAAAGAAAGCAAATGCCATCATTTCCGCCAGAAAGGTGTTGTTGACTTTTTTTTTAATCGTCAGGGGCCATTACTAATCGAATATGCCAAGCCTGGAGAATCTATCAATCGTTTCCGGTATTGTGAAGCGCCCGATAGATTGCCTGCCGCAATCAAGGACAAACGACGTGGAAAATTAATGAATGGGGTCATCTTGCTCCACGGAAATGCCCGTCGCCACGTCGCTCATGCGGTCAACACAAAACTGGCAAAGTTCAAGTAGGAAATGCTGCAACATACGCCGTACAGCCCAGACCTGTCGCCTTGGGACTTCTACATTTTGGGGCAATTGAAAAAATAGCTCAAGGGAAGCTGATTGGTCTCGGACGATGACGTGAAAGGGTCGATTGCAGGCGTTTTGAAGCAGGAACCGAAGGCTTTTTATGAGACGGGAATCACGCGACTCGTTAGTCTGTGGGACAAATGACTAAATGCTCATGCAGGCTACGTTATTTTTAAATAAAGTACCTCTTTCGTATATAATCGCATTGGCTCACTTTCCTTTGCGTCGCCTTCGTAGATTTCGCAGAACTTCGGCTTTCTCTATATTCTCTCTATTGAAACTATGCTCACAACACTCAGAAACTCACAACACACGACCGGTGACAGCTGCCCCTGTGCAATAGATTGGAACCCAATGACAGCGTCAACGAGTTTCCCCTTGATCATTCCATAAGTACAAAAATGCAAGCAAAGTTTTTTAATGACAAAGTTTCATTAAAATATTTGTCCTCAACTTGTTCATTTCATGGCCGTTACATTTTTCATATAAGCAGCATGCACTGCTTTTCTGGTTTCGAACTGATATAGTTGCGTGATATTTTCTTCACTTATTAAGTAGACAAAAGAGCATGGAAGCATTCATATCAGTTATTTGGGGTAAAATTTTTGGGAAATACGAGTATATCCTATTATAAAATATACATATTTTACTTGTCTGCACAGTGCGTAGCGTTCAAGAATTCGTTTGCAGCATTCTTGGCAATGGCATTGCAGTTGTACATGTATTTGATTCCTCGACAAATTCTATAAGGAAGAGGCTGAGCTGCAACATGAGCCTCCCCCAAACGAAATTTCTGGCTGCGCCACTGCTGGCTTCATACAAGATGTGGACGTGCTCGGCTTTTAACATCTCAATCTTCTAATAAATCGACTGTTATTTCATCTTTTGCTGCCACATTTCCTCGTTTCATGTCTTGCAAGGGCCTTCTGACCACATCGCTAGTTATAGGAGTTTCTCTATCCTGTCTATTACTATTTCGAATAAAGGTACCCTGACTCCTCTGGGTACTGTACAAGTAAGTATAAAATAATTCCCCTGCTTTCACTATACGTTAGAGATTGCTGATAATATTAGCCTCCTATTATTTCAGTGCATAAATCTTGGTTTGTCCTATTCCATATTCTTTCTCACTGATTTATGGCTGCCTCCATGTTTTACGGCTTATTCAGCCTTTCTCACATTATAATGTCGATTATCACGTATTTTCGCTTTACTGATTAGTTTTCTTGATTTTTTCTCTTGAGTTGGACACTTGCATTCTTTGTCGTTTTTTATTAGGACCTTTGTTACTTTGGAGAGCTTACCTACTGGTTGTCTTGGTGCCTCAATTGCTTCCTCCCAAGCCAGCCTAGTTACGGGGTTCATTCATTAGCTGTTTCATTGTAATCTCTCTGTTCTAAGGCTGCATATTTGTTTGCTAGTAGACCCGTGCAAATCGGTCGTCCGACCTGCGTATAGGGGTGAAAGTCCATTCGAACCATCTAGTAGCTTGTTCCCTAAGAAGTTTCCCTCAGGATAGCTGGCGCTCAATGGGAGAGCAGTCACGCCTGGTAAAGCGAATGATTAGAGTGAATGGGGTCGAAACGTCTTCAACGTATTCTCAAACTTTCAATGGGTGTACGGGAGGCCTTCTGGGTTGAGGCCTCCCGCTGCGATGAGAGTGCCAAGTGGGACACTTTTGGTAAGCAGAACTGGCGCTGTGGGATGAACCAAACGCCGGGGTAAGGCGCCCGAGTCGGGACGCTCATGAGAACCCATGAAGGGTGTTGGTTTCTTAAGACAGCAGGACGGTGGCCATGGAAGTCGGAATCCACTAAGGAGTGTGTAACAACTCACCTTTCGAAGCAACTAGCCCTGAAAATGGATGGCGCATTAGCGTCGCGCATATCCCCGGTCATCGCCGGCAGAAAAGCACGAAATGTGGGGGTGCTAAGCCGCGACGAGTAGGAGGGCCGCAGCGGTGGGCGTTGAAGGTGTCGGGAGTGAGCACGCCTGGGGCCGCCGCTGGTGCAGATCTTGGTGGTAGTAGCAAATACTCAAGTGAGAACCTTGAGGACTGAAGTGGACAAGGGTTCCATGTGAACAGCAGTTTAACATGGGTCAGTCGGTCCTCAGGGAAAGGAGAAATTCTTTCAGAAGCGGGCACGTTTGTGCAACTCAGTCTGTGAATCGGAGACGCCCCGCTGCAACCAAAATGGAATCGGGTTAACACTCTCGAATCCGGCTATGGAGATCGGTCCTTCGGGACCCAGTGCGGCAACGCAAACCAGCTCGGAGACGCCCATGTGAGCCCCGGGAAGAGTTTTCTTTTCTTTGGAAGGAGATCGAGTCCCTGGAATGGGTTCACAACGAGATAGGGACGGTGGCTCCGTAGAGCAGTATGGCTCTTGCACTGTCCGGTGCGCTCCTGTCGGCCCTGGAAAATCCGAGTGAGGGAGTGTGATTTTCGTGCCGGATCGTACCCACAACCGCAGCAGGTCTCCAAGGTGAACAGCCGCTAGTCGATAGACCAATGTAGGTAAGGGAAGTCGGCAAAACGGATCCGTAACCTTGGGAAAAGGATTAGCTCTGAGGGCTGAGCCGGTCGGGCTGGGGTCCAGAAGCAGGAACGGCACTGCACTGCGACTGGGCGAGGCTCGCCGCCGTAAAAAGCGGTGCAGCCGAGCCCGGACCAGCGCCGGGACCTTCCTGTGGAAAGCCATAGCTGTGCATATTCCGTGCGCTCCGCGCCTGAGCTTCTTGCTTCGGCCGGCAGAAAACAGCCAACTCAGAACTGGCACGGACCGGGGGAATCTAACTGTCTAATTGAAACAAAGCATTGGGAGGGCCGTTGACGGTGCTGACGCAATGTGATTTTCGCCCAGTGCTCTGAATGTCAACATGAAGAAATTCAAGAAAGCGCGGGTAAACGGCGGGAGTAACTAGCACTCTTTTGTTCTCAGCTAGGAGAACCACGCCCGACTGGTTCATCCCTCCAGTGGGGTTCGCCAAAGCGACCCACTCTCACCTCTGTTCTTCAACATGGTTATCGATGAATGGCTACAGATGCGCACATGTGGAACCGCCTTCCAAAGTGGTGAGCTCTTACTGGACTGCATGGCATTCGTCGACGACCTTATAATAATGACTTCAACACCCCAGGGCCTCCAACTATGTCTGGACATGCTGCAAAACTTACTTTCCAGCAAAGGACTGACAATCAACACTAAGAAAAGCTTCTCCTTGAGCCTGCAGCCATCTGGCCGGGACAAGAAAACTAAACTCCTTACAAATCAAACCTTTCACATTGGCACCAAACAAATCGCAGCATGTACAGCCACATCAACATGGAAATACTTGGGAGTGTCCTTCAAGGCCACTGGTGGGAGTGCCCTACCCGTTCACAAAGAAGTACTTGAAATACTACAACGCATATCAAAAGCAGCTTTGGAGCCGCAGCAAAGATTAGTAGTTTTAAGGCACTACTTACTCCCACGACTCTATCACCGTCTGGTGTTAGGCGCAGTCACCGCAAAACTTCTGCTAAATATAGATGCTTCCGTTCGGGCAGCCACACGACGATGGTTAGCCCTGCCACATGATGCTCCTTTGGGTCTCTTCTACACAGCAGTTCCCCATGGTGGAACAAGGGCATTCATAACGCAGGCCACACAACTCTGCCAATACAAGAATACATCCATAACTACAGCTAAACACAAAAAAGTTCTGCTACACGAGTTATTATAGCAATGCAGATGGGCATGCTCTGAAGGGTGTGGCCGACACTCCAGGATCTTGCGACTGGATCGGAGAGGGAACCACCTTTTTGTGGGGGAAGGAATTCATCGACCTGTCGAAGGTTCGGTCGAACTCACTTGCCAACCTAACCCGTACAAAAAGAGGCCGCGATGTCGACAAACAGTGCCGGGCTGGATGCAAACTATCCGAGAACCTGGGCCACATCCTTCAGGGATGCCATAGGACACATCACACACGAATAGCCAGACACGACAACATAGTAGCATATGCAGGTAAAAGATTGGGGGAGGCCGGCTAGAACGTCAAAGTTGAGCCTCGATACAAAACGGGCCAGGGCATAAGCATCCCGGATCTGGTGCTCACAAGGGAGGACCGATATGTCGTTCTGGACGCCCACGTTGTTGGAACCAGGATCCCCCTTTCGGGCGCACATGCTACCAAATGCCCAAAATGCAATGATCCCGCTCTACTTAAACAGATATCAGCAGTGGCTGGACAGCCTCCCTTAGTAACTTCCATAACACCAAATTTCAGGGGAGTTTGGGCTAAAGAGAGTTTAAAGTCTTTAATCGACCTAGGTCTGAATAGGAACGACATAAAGATGATGACCATCCGTTGTCTACAGGGGTGACTTCGATGCTTCCGGGCGCATCATGGTATGACCACTGTCTTATGAAGCGTGAAGCATGCGCTCATCCACCGACACCTCTCCTCCTTTAAGTTGTTAACTGCACTGGCTGGTACTGCCCTCAATCAGTACTCAGTTCTTGTGGTGGTATCTGTAGGCTGGATTGTGCCCTGTTGCCATTCACTGGACCCCTCTTATCAGGGCTTGCCTTACATCCTAGCTGACAAGCCATCACAAGATTTAAAAAAATAGCCATATGCCTCGTTATCTAATTAGTGGCGCGCATGAATGGATTAACGAGATTCCCACTCTCCCTAGCTATTATCCCCGGTTCTCTTCCTTTTTTTGTTTTCCTTTTTTCCCTTTGTTAATCGCTTCTCTTCTAGTTTATCCCAATACGAGGGAATTGCATATCTTCGCCACGACCGTCCGCACAGGGACCCTCTTAAAAAATTTAGAACATTTGTAAATTTTTTTCTCCTCTATTATGTATGCTCACTCATGTGCAGGTCAAAAACTACCAGGTTTCTCAAGTTGTGCGTTTTAACCGAGCTCCGTTTGGTCGACTTTGACTGATCGAAGAAGGCACCACTGTAGATTAAATGAGGCGTACAACTCCTGCGATGGCGAAGAAGCAGAGTACCCGCCTCGCGTGCAAGAGGACCGCGGTTCGAATCCCGGTGCCGCGCAATTTTCCACCGGAAAAAATAAAATCCGCGTGTTGATAAAATTGCATAAACAGGCCTGGAGTGCGGCCTGATCACGGTGACCAGAACTGGTAACGCACTCTCCCACCAGAGCAGGATTGGCCACCCTGGTGCAGTACTTGGCCGCAACCTCCTATATGAATACAACAATCAAACCCCGGCCCTCAGTCCCGAGCAGCCGCGAAGCAACTGATCACAGTGGCGGTCAGATCTGTGACGCAGCAGAGGGTGCTCAGAATCCCTGCCTCCGGACAGGCTGCAATTTGAATCTGAACCTGTCAACGTTCAACGTTGGAACGTTATCTAGTGAGGCGAGTCTACCAGTGTTATTAGAGGGTATTAAATGGGATATAATAGGGCTCAGTGAGGTTTGGAGGACAAAACAAGCATATACAGTGGTAAAAAGCGGGCACGTACTGTGCTACCGGAGCTAGAGACGAGAACTAGGAGTCGGATTCCAGATTAATAAGCATATAGCTGGTAACATACAGGAATTCTATAGCATTACCGAGAGGGTGGCAGGTCTTGTTGTGAAACTTAATAAGAGGTACAAATTGAAGGTCGTACAGGTCTATTCCCCTACATCCAGTCATGATGACCAGGAAGTCGAAAGCTTTTATGAAGGCGTAGAATTGGCGATGGGTAAAGTCAAAACAAAATATACTCTACTGATGGGTGACTTCAATGCCAAGGTAGGCAAGAAGCAGGCTGGAGACAAGTCAGTGGGGGAATATGGCATAGGCTCTAGGAATAACAGGGGAGAGTAATTCGTAGAATTTGCAGAACAGAATAATAAGCGGATCATGAATACCTTCTTCCGCAAGGGGGTTAGCCGAAAGTGGACGTGGAGAAGCCCGAATGACGAGACTAGAAATGAAATAGAGTTCATACTCTGCGCTAACCTTGGCATCATACAATATGTGGACGTGTTCGGCAAGGTGCACTGCAGTCACCATAGGATGGTATGAACTCGAATTAGCCTAGACATGAGGAGGGAACACAAGAAACTGGTAGATAAGAAGCCACTCAATGAGTTAGCGGTAAGAGGGAAACTAGAGGAATTCCCCATCAAGCTACAGAACAGGTATTCGGCTTTAACTCAGGAAGAGGACCTTAGTGTTGAGGCAATGAACGACAATCTTATGGGCATCATTAAGGAGTGTGCAATAGAAGTCGGCGATAACTACGTTAGACAGGATACCAGTAAGCTATCGCAAGAGACGAAAGATCTGATCAAGAAACGCTAATGCATCAAAGCCTCTAACCATACAGCTAGAACAGAACTGGCATAACTTTCTAAGTTAATCAACAAGCGTAAGAGAGCTGACATAAGGAACTATAATATGGATAGAATTGAACATGCTCTCAGGAACGGAGGAAGCCTAATAGCAATCCTTACTTCCTTAAAGCTTATCCTTACTTCCTCTAGGTTGACTTGTTCCTTCTTGACCAATTTTACTCTTTCTCTCTTCAAAGTGCGGTGAATCCTAGCCCTCACTAGCCTATAATCACTGCATTTTACCCTACGTTCTATATCATGCACTATGCTGGCATCAGCAGAAAGTATGAAGTCAATTTCATTTATTGTTTCACCAATAGGGCTTTTCCATGTCCACTTTTTCTTGCTACGCTTCTTCAAACAGGTGTTCATTATTCTCAGCTTATTGTTCTGCGAATTCTACGAGCATCTCTCCTCTAGCTTTCCTAGAATCGACGCCGTAGTTGCCAATTGCTTGCTTACCAGCCTGCGTTTTCGGCACTTTTACATTGAAATCGCCTATTACTGCAGTATATTGAGTTTGCACTTTTCTCATCGTTAATTCAACATCTTCATAAAATTGTCCTACTTTATCATCATCGTGACAGGATGTTGGAGCGTAGGCTTGTACTACCTTTAATCGTTACTGCTGTAGATTTCGCCAATGCTGCCAACTATGTACTTATGGATTCGGAAAACTATCCCGTAATGCTTCTACAGGGTGGGAACAAACAAAAGATGTTCAGAGGAGCAGTTTGAAAATGCACGTCATACCAGGCTTGAAAAACAATACATAGACAATTACCGTTGAAATGACATCTATACAAGGAAGCTTAATTCTTATTTAACACAAGTTTCCAATTTACGCACAAAATTCTCTGTTCGTGGAGTATCAACAAGTAATTGTGGGTGAAGGTTATTCCAATTTAATATGGCGTTGGGGCGAAATGAATATTTAAAAACATCAACTCTTGGTGTGTACACCATAACTACATGTGGGTGATTAATACGAGGCGATAGCCTTCCAGGAGGTCGCAGGTATAACCCAGGATCGAGATTTAATTTGCTGTTATATATCTTATACAAAAACCTTAATAGGGCTATTTTCCTTCTGGTGCCGAGCTCTGGGAGTTGCGCTAAAGCAAGCAGAGCTGTTGCCGATTGGTGTCGCTGGCAGGCGGAAAAAGTAAATCTGACTGCAAGTCTGCGAACCCGTTCTATTTAATCAGTGAGGCACTGTTCATCTGAGTCCCAGATTATGGCTGCATATTCCAGGATGGAACAATGATAGTTTTTTTATGCTTTAAGTTTAACATCAAGGTTAGCATTCTTAAGTTTTCGTTTCAGGAAGCCGAGTTCTTTTGCACCAAACCACAGATACGGTTTACATGTTCAATGCAGTGCTAGTGATTGTGACGCCGACGTACCGCAGCTCGCCAACGCGTTTTATTTCGATGTTATTGATTGTACATGGGAAAACTAGAGGCTCTTTTTGTAAGAAATGGTCATGTAAAATGCCTTTCCAAAATAATACTCATTCGCCACTGAACACACCAACTGTGAATCTTTCCCAGACACTCATTTAACAAAACGTCAGTGTGAACATGTCTAACGCGACAAAATAATAAACTATCGTCGGCGAGCAGTCGCAATTCGACAGAGGGATGTATATCCTTCCCAATATCATAAATATAGAATAAAAATAAAATGGGATCTAGAACCGACCCTACAGGGACACCAGAGGACACACTTATAGTTGATGAACGCTCACTATTGATCTCAGCGAATTGCTTCCTATTATCTAAATAGGCCTGTACTCAATTTATAACGTTGGAATCGATGCCGAAAGTTTGGCGTGGCGCACGCAATAAGTTTGGCGTGGCGCACCTCGTCAAAGGCCTAGAAAAAATCAAATGCAATAGGTCAAGTTGTTATTTGGAGTTAAGGGCTGCAGCAAAGCAGTGAACAGGTTAGAATAATTGTGTAACTGTTGAGTGGCCACTACGGAACCCACGTTGCTTGCTGTAAAGAAGAATATGATTTCAAGGCAGTGCACCATGTATTTACAGATATGCTCTAACATTTTGCTTAAAAATGATGTGATCGATATAGGATGATAATTTTCAGCACTTAATCAGCTTCCAGATTTGTGTACAGGTACAACTTTTGCCAACAGCCATTCACTCGGCACAACAAATTTACCGAGCGAAAGCGAAAAAATTTTAACCAAATAAAAATGGAAATGCATTCGCAGTATATCTAAAAATTTGATCGAAATCATGTCTGGTCCTGCGGACTTCTTGGTATCTAAGTTTAAAAGCTGGGACATAATGCCTTCTTTTGATACAAAGACATTGCTATCACAGTGCATCTGACATGGCGTTTGTACCGATGCTCTATCAAGTTTCGGTGCGCATACAAAAGCAAAGAAATGATTGACTTCTTGGGCTATCACTAGTGGCTTGTTACAGATATTTCCATTCACTGAGCAACTGCTTAAAGTAGAATTATAACCAGAAAAGTACCTCCAAAATTTTGCGGAGAATCCGAGGTACTATTTAAGTGCTTGCTCCTGGTGCCTGATGATGGCCCTATGCATGGCAGGTTCCATTCGTTGGTCAAGATGATATTACCAGTTCCAATCCGCCCTGAGGCAGGAAAAACTTGAGCCGCGCTCCTTGATAACGCAGGGTTGATGATCAGCGGCAATATCTGTAAGGTATGCCAGGCATGTGTAAGCGACATTCTTGCTGCGGTGGTGCCTCGAACTAATGACCGGTTGATCCGAGGTACTATTTAAGTGCTAGCTCCTTGTGCCGGAAGAAGGCCCTATGCATGGCAGGTTCGATTCGTTGGTGAAGATGACATCACCAGTTAGGATGCGCGCTGAGACAGGACAAACTTCGATAACGTAGGCTTGATGATCAGCCACAATATCTGCAAAGGTAAGCCAGGCTTGTGTAAGCGACATTGTTGCTGCGGTGCTGCCGCTGCCACTGAGGACCGATTGATCGGAGGTACCATTTCAGTGCTTGCTCCTGGTGCCTGATGATGGCCCTATGTATGGAATGTTGCATTCGTTGGTCTAGATGACATCATCAGTTCCAATCTGCGCTTAAGCAGGAAAAACTTGAGCCGCGCTCCATGATAATGCAGCGTTGATGATCAGCGGCAATATTTCTGTGTGAGGTAAGCCAGGCGTGTGTAAGTGACATTGTTACTGCGGAGCCGCTACTCCCCTTGATGACCGGTTGATCTATGCACTATATAAGTGCTTGCTCCTGGTGCCTGATGATGGCCCTATGTATGTCAGGTTCTATTCGTTGGTCAAGATGACATCACCAGTTCGAATCTGCCCCGAGGCTGGAAAAATTTGAGCCGCGCTTCTTGATAACGCAGGGTTGATGATCAGTGGCAATATCTATAAGGTAATCAAGGCATGTGTAAGCGACATTGTTGCTGCTGTGCTGCCGCTCCCACTGATGACCGGTTGATCCGAGGTACTATTTAAGTACTTGCTCCTCGTGCCTGATGATGGCCCTACGCATGGCAGGTTGCATTCGCTGGTGAAGATAATATTACCAGTTCCAATCCGCGCTGAGGCAGGAAAAACTTGAGCCGCGCTCCTTGATAACGCAGGGTTGATGATCAGCCGCAATATCTGTAAGGTAAGCCAGGCATGTGTAAGAAACATTATTGCTGCCGTGCTGCCGCTCCCACTGATGACCGGTTCATCCGAGTTACTATTTAAGTGCTTGCTCCTGGTGCCTGATGATGCTCCTATCCATGGCAGGTTCCAGTCGTTGGTCAAGATGACATCACCAGTTCCAATCCGCGCTTAGGCAGGAAAAACATGAGCCGCGCTCCATGGTAACGCGGGGTTGATGATCAGCGGCAACATCAGTAAGGTAAGCCAGGCATGTGTGAGCGGTATTGTTACGGCGGTGCTGCCGCTCCCACTGATGACCGGGTGATCTGAGGTACTATTTAAGTGCTTACTCCTGGTGGCTGATGATGGCCCAATGCATGGCAGCTTCCATTCTTTGGTGAAGATGACATCACCATTTATAATCCGCGCTGAGGAAGGAAAAACTTGAGCCGTGCTCCTTGATAACGCCGGGTTAATGATCAGCGGCTATTTCTCTAAGGTAAGCCAGGCATGTGTAAGCGATATTGTTGCTGCGGTGCTGGCGCTGCCACTAATGATCGCGTGATCCGAGGTACTATTTAAGTGCTTGCTCCTGGTGCCTGGTGATGGCCCTATGCATGGCAGGTTCGATTCTTTGGTCAAGATGACATCAGCAGTTCCAATCTGCGCTTAGGCAGGAAAAATTTGAGACGCACTCCTTGATAATGCAGGGTTGATGATCAGAGCACAATATCTGTAAGGCAAGCCAGGCATATGTAAGCGACATTGTTGATGCGGTGCCGCCCCTCCCACTGATGACCGGTTGATCCGAGGTACCATTTAAGTGCTTGCTCCTGGTGCCTGATGATGGCCTAATGCATGGCAGGTTCCATTCTTTGGTCAAGATTACATCACCAGTTCCAGTGCGCGCTGAGGCAGGAAAAACATGAGCCGCGCTCCTTGATAACGCAGGGTTGATGATCAGCGGCAATATCTGTAAGGTAAACCAGGCATGTGTAAGCGACATTGTTGCTGTGGTGCCGCCCCTCCCACTGATGACCGGTTCATACGAGGTAATATTTAAGTGCTAGCTGCTGGTGCCGGATGATGGCCCTTTGCATGGCAGGTAGCATTCGATGGTCAAGATGAAATCACCAGTTCCAATCTGCGCTTATGCAGGAAAAATTTGAGCCGCGCTCCTTGATAACGAAAGGTTGATGATCAGCGGACAATATCTGTAAGGTAAGCCAGGCATTTGTAAGCGACATTGTTGCTTCGGTGCCGCCACTCCCACTGATGATCCGAGATACTATTTAGGTGCTTGCTCCTGGTGCCTGATGATGGTCCTATGCATGACAGGTTGCATTCGTTGGTGAAGATGACATCACCAGTTATAATCCGCGCTGAGGAAGGAAGAACTTGAGCCGCGCTCCTTGATAACGCCGGGTTGATGATCAGCGGCAATTTCTGTAAGGTAAGCCAGGCATGTGTAAGCGATATTGTTGCTGCGGTGCTGGCGCTCCCACTAATGACCGCGTGATCTGAAGTACTATTTAAGTGCTTGCTTCTTGTGGCTGATGATGGCCCTATACATGGCAGGTTCCATTCGTTGATCAAGATGACATCCCTAGTCGATATCTTCGCTTAGGCAGGAAAATTTGAGCCGCGGTCCTTGATAACGCCGTGTTGATGATCTGCGGCAATATCTGTAAGGTAAGCGCGACATGTGTACGCGACATTGTTGCTGCGTTGCTGCCGCTCCCGCTGATGACCGGGTGACCCGAGGTACTATTTAAGGGCTTGCTCCTGGTGGCTGATGATGGCCCTATGCCTGGGAGGTTCCATTCGTTGGTCAAGATGACATTACCTGTTCTAAACCGCGCTTAGGCAGGAAAAACTTGAGCCGCTCTCCTTGATTACGGAGGGTTGATGATCAGCAGCAATATCTGTAAGGTTAGCCAGGCATGCCTAAGCGACAGTGTTGCTGCGGTGCCGCCACTCCTACTGATGACCGGTAGATCCGAGGTACTATTTAAGTGCCTGGTGCTGGTGCCGGATGATGGGCCTGTGCATGGCAGTTTCTATTCGTTGGTCAAGATTACATCACTAATTCCAATCCGCGCTGAGGCAGGAAAAACTTGAGCCACGCTCTTTCATAACGCAGGGTTGATGATCAGCGGCAATATCTGTAAGGCAAGCCAGGCATGTGTAAGCGACATTGCTGCCGCGGTGCCGCCACTCCCATTGATGACCAGTTGATCAGAGGTACTATTTAAGTGCTTGCTCCTGGTGCCGGATGATGGCCCTATGCATGCCAGGTTCCATTCGTTGGTGAAGATGGCATCACTAGTTCCAATCCGCGCTGAGGCAGGAAAAGTTGAGCAGCACTCCTTGATAACCCAGTGTTGATGATCAGTGGCGATATCTGTAAGGTAAGCTAGGGATGTGTAAGCAAAATTGTTGCTGCGGTGGTGCCTCCCACTGATGACCGGTTGATCCGAGGTACTATTTAAGTGCTAGCTCCTGGTGCCTGGTAGTGGCCCTATGCATGGCAGGTTGCATTCGTTGGTCAAGATGAAATCACCAGTTCCAATCTGCGCTTAGGCAGGAAAAATTTGAGCCGCGCTCCTTGATAACGTAGGGTTGATGATCAGTGGCAATATCTGTAAGGTAATCCAGGCATCTGTGAGCGATATTGTTGCTGCGGTGGTGGCGCATCCACTGATGGCCGGTTGATCCGAGGTACTATTTAGGGGTTGCTCCTGGTGCCTGATGATAGCCCTATGCATGGCAGGTTCCATACGTTGGTCAAGATGACATCACCAGTTCCAGTCCGCGTTTAGGCAAGAAAAACTTGAGCCGTGCTCCTCCATAACGCAGGGTTGATGATCAGCAGCAATATCATTTAGGTAAGCCAGGCATGTGTAAGCGACATTGTTGTTGCGCTGTCGCCACTCCCACTGATGACCGGTTGATCGGAGGTACTATTTAAGTGCTTATTCCTGGTGCCAGGTGATAGCCTTGTGCATGGCAGTTTCCATTCGTTGGTCAAGCTATCACCAGTTCCACTCTGCCCTGAGGTAGGAAAAACTTGAGCCCCGCTCCTTGATAATGCACGGTTGATGATCAGAAGCAACATTTGTAATTTAAGCCAAGCACGTGTAGGCGACATTGTTGCTGCGGTGACGCCATTCCCACTAATGACCGCGTGATCTGAGGTACTATTTATGTGCTTGCTCCTGGTGGCTGATGATGGCCCTATGCATGGCAGATTCCATTCGTTGGTCAAGATGACATCCCTAGTCGATATCTTCGCTTTGGCAGGAAAATCTGAGCCGCGGTCCTTGATAACGCCGTGTTGATGATCTGCGGCAATATCTGTAAGGTAAGCCCGGCATGTGTAAGCGACATTGTTGCTGCGGTGCGGCCGCTCCCACTGATGACCAGGTGATCCAAGGTACTATTTAAGGGCTTGCTCCTGGTGGCTGATGATGGCCCTATGCATGGCAGGTTCCATTCGTTGGTCAAGATGACATTACCTGATCTAAACAGCTCTTAGGCAGGAAAAACTTGAGCCGCGCTCCTTGATAACGCAGGGTTGGTGATCAGCGGCAATATCTGTAAGGTTAGCCAGGCATGTGTAAGCAAAATTGTTGCTGCGGTGGTGCCTCCCACTGATGACCGGTTGATCCGAGGTACTGTTTAAGTGCTTGCTCCTGGTGCCGGATGATGGCCCTATGCATAACAGGATCCCTTCGTTGGTCAATATGACATCACCAGTTCCAATCTGCGCATAGGCAGGAAAAATTTAAGCCGCGCTCCTTGATAACGCGGGTTTGATGATCAGCGGCCATATCTGTAAGATAAGTCAGGCATCTGTAAGCGACATTGTTGCTGCGGTGGTGCCGCACCCACTGATGACCGGTTGATCTGAGGTGCTATTTAAGTGCTTGCTCCTGGTGATGATTATGGCCCTATGCATAACATGTTCGATTCGTTGGTGAAGATGACATCATCAGTTCCAATCCACGCTTAGGCAGCAAAAACTTGAGCCGCGCTCCTTGATATCGCAGGGTTGATGATGAGCGGCAATATCTGTAAGGTAAGCCAGGCATGTATAAGCGACATTATTGCTGCGGTGCTGGCGCTCCCACTGATGACCGGTTAATCCGAGGTACTATTTAAATGCTTGCTCCTGGTGCCTGATGATGGCCCTATGCATGGCAGGTTCCATTCTTTGGTCAAGATGACATCAGCAGTTCCAATCCGCGCTTAGGCAGGAAGAACTTTAGCCGCGCTCCTTGATAACGCAGTGTTGATAATCAGCGGCAATATCTGTAAGGTAAGCCCGGCATGTGTAAGCGACATTGTTGCTGCGGTGCTGCCGCTCCCACTGATGACCGGGTGATCCGAGGTACTAATTAAGGGCTTGCTCCTGGTGGCTGATGATGGCCCTATGCATGGCAGGTTCCATTCGTTGGTCAAGATGACATCACGAGTTCCACTCCGCCCTGAGGTTAGGTGGATGGTTGACCACTTGGGTTTCTTTAACGGACACCAAATGCACGCTACACAGGCGTTATTGCAGTTCAATAATTCGCCATTGTCAATTTCAGCCCTAATGTAACTGTTGGTGATAGATAGAACTTTGGCATGACATATTTCGTATAAAACCGATAGCATATCCGGTTTCATAGAACGTTTCATCAGTTGCAAAGCAGAAACCGAAAAACTTTTATCTGAACACTAGCACATGTAGCTTTATCTAGCTGTAACAAAGATCCAGCTCGATCCTGTGGTTGATGGACATGTGCTTGGCTTCAAAAGTTTTGATTCCTGGCGTTTATTTCGCGAACAGTACATATGACGGGGGAGTATATAACTATTGCTATCTCTAAAAATTGTGCTAAACGTACCCTAAAGAATATAGCTTCTCGCTAGCTTTAGCGAATTTGACTAGAAAGAGGGAGAGTGAACTTCAATGAGCATCAGCAGTTTAGTCGGCTGCGCTTAGGCCTCCCACGATGGGACGTCGAAGTCTTGCCTATTCGCCGCTTCGTAGGCCTGCAGGGTCGCCCAGATTTGGTCATCGAGGTGGGAGCTGCGCAGGGCGGCGTGCCATCTCGACGAGAGGGTCACGGGATTAACGTCTGCGTATTGATGTTTGCACTCCCATAGCATGTAGGCGAGCGTTGCTTATTGAGTTTTGCAGACCTTGCACGTGTCGCTCGGGTAGATGTCGGGGTATATGGTGTGATAGCGTGTGAGGGAGGGGTATGTATTGGTCTGTACCAGGCGGAGGGTGGTTCCCTGTGCTCTGTTTAAGTTGCGGTGAGGGTTGGGGAAGGTTCTTCTTGCGAGGTGAAACGACTTCAGAAGGTCGTTGTATCTTGTAAAGCGGTCGCGTCCTGCGGGTGCACCTGCACCGTCTCCGGCACGGTTGACTAGTCCTCGTGCTACGGAGTGTGTAACCTCGTTGAGGTTGGTGAGGTGTGGGTGGACAACGCTGGCGTGTGCTGGGATCCAGATGAGGGTGATTTGATTTTCAGACGAATGCGGGCCTTGTTGTAAGATACGGAGTGATTGCGGAGAAATATGACCCTTGATGTATTTGTTGATTGCTGCGCGAGAATCTCTCAGTATGGTGTGACAGGCTGGGTCAGGAGTGGCCAGCGCGATGGCCACTTCCTCGGCCGTCTCGGCATTTTGGGTAACGATGCTGGCAGCACGTCGGAGCAAGCCGCCTGCTGTCGTAACCGCCGCAAAGCGCCGTCCATTTTGGTACTCAGCTGCGTCGACGAATGTGACGCCCGCGGTGTTGGCATAAGCTTTGATGAGGGAGGTAGCTCGTGCCTTCCTGCGTTCTTTGTTTTGGTGCGGGTGCATATTTTTGGGAATAGGGTCGGCGCGTATCGATTGCTGAATGTCGCGTGGTATTGGATGTTTGTTTCCATGTTGACGGTGGTAGGTGATATCAAGCTTGGGTAGAATGCTGCGGCCCGTTTCCGTGAGGGTAAGCCGTTCTAGTTCAGAGCGACGTTGGGCTTCGATTACCTCGTCTAGCGTGTTGTGGATACCTAATTGTAGTAGAAGTTCCGTGCTGGTGTGGTTGGGTAGCCCTAAGGCCTGCTTTTAGGCTCTACTAATGATGATGTCCAGTTTAATGTTCTCAGATTTGTATTAGTTGAGAAAGGACGCAACGAAAGTAATGTGACAGATGATAAAAGATTGGACAACGCGGATGAGGCTTTCTTCCTTCATACCCCCTCGTTGGTTGGTCACTCGTTTCATCAGTTTAGATGTATTAGCGGTCTATCGAAGGATCTTGGAGATAGCCGTAGAGTTAGCTCCGTTGGCTTCTATGGTCATACCAAGAACGCGGATGCTAGGGACCACGGGTATGGGTCTGCCATCCCTCAGGTGGAGTTCGATTTCCTCGTATTGGCGTTTATTGGTGGAGCCCCGTGGGGGGCGTCCACGGAGTGTGGGGCGGTATAGGAGAAGCTCCGACTTTTCAGGTAAACAACGGAGTCCCGTGCCTTCAACATAATAACCTGGCAGTACAAGCTTTGTCCACTGTGGTGTGGGGTCCACCACACAACGTGCACTTGGGTGTACACTGGTGATCTCGATCTGGATTGCGAGCTCCGCACCCTCGGCAGTTCTTGTTATTAGATTAGATGTTATTAGATTGTTATTGACCGCTTTCTTTTGAAGGAATCTTCAGCGATAGTTATACCTGAGCCGCAAAGCATTCAATTAGGGCAATAAGATATTTTTCATTTTAAGATTTCGAAAATGCACGAGTACTGAACGATATTTGTTACTGACAAACTTCCCTTCAGAGTAGTCTGTGTCGTCTCTCTCAGTCCTTGTCCTTGCTGTACGTCGTTCCTACCAAACTTCCATAATCCATCTGCTGGAGTTACGCCCCCTGCAGGCAGCTGCCATGTTAAAGCGCCAGATTCAACAATCATGAACTTTCTCGTCATGGCAAGGCATGTTTCTGAAATTGAATTCGCGTGATTGCATAAAAATTAGTTATGAGGCTTCATGAGCGAAAAGCACGATCTCATTATGAGGCACACCGCAGTGAGGCATGCCGGAATAACTTGGACCACCAGGAGTTTTTTAACGTGCGCCTAAATCTAAGTACACAGGTGTTCTCGCATTTCGCCCTCATCGAAATGCGGCCGCCGTAGCCGGGATTTTATCCCCCGACCTCGTGCTTAGCAGCCCAACACCATAGCCACGAAGCAACCACGGCGGGTAAAGAAAAAAAGAATTCACTTGTCTCTGCGCAACCGCTCCTTAATATCGAGAGCTGAAGCCATCAGTTACATTGGAATGGTTGTTGCTACGAGCTCTTGTAGATCACAATCCGAACGTCCACAGCTGACCTTCACTTCAGGTGCGATAATCCGCGCTTTCAAATCAGGCGCCTGGCAATTGAATAGCTTTTGGATTCCTTAACTTCGTTATTAAATTTCATAAACTCGCTAATGCCGATCATCGAGGTAAGCAGTGGGATAAACAGAAGGTATTACGGCCTTGTCTGCGGTGTGTTAGGGTTGGCGTCTGACACCACGTGGCGACAGGTCATTCACCCTACCACCTGAGCCGGAGCCCACGGGCGACCTCATCCCCTTCCCCTCCTCTCATGGTCGTAGCATCGTGTGTGCTTACCTCATCCCCTTCACCTTCTCTTGGCCGGACCCCACGGCGCCAGAGAGGTCATTCACCCTACCACCTGAGCCGGAGCCCATGGGCGACCTCATCCCCTTCCCCTCCTCTCATGGTCATGGCATCGTATGTGCTTACCTCATCCCCTTTCACCTTCTCTTGGCCGGACCCCACGGCGCCGGAGAGGTCATTCACCCTACCCCCTGAGCCTACCCCCTGAGAGAGGGCCCACGGGGCCCTCTCTCTGTGCCTGTCACGTGTCATCGGCGGAAGCAAGATCCCGCCCACACTTGTAGAGAGCCTATTTAAGGGGCTCCGAAATGTACTTTGAGACTTCATACTTCATACTTGATACTTCATACTTCATGCTTTTCTTATTTTTTTTCAACTACCTTTGAATAAACAGTGCAAGTTTCGCACTAGCAAATCGTCTCGCCCCTGCTTGGTCGCCATGATCTACCGGATGCCTGCAGCCCGCCGACAACGCCACGCTACCCAATAAGTAATGTCGGTCGAGCTTCGATAGGCAGGCGTCGCTACTTCTCGGCAGCAGTACGGTACGCTACCCTGGAGTACGCAACAAACTGGCTGGCAGCGATTGGGATACGGAATCCTGGAGACCCCAACTTGGACGACAACTACAAGATCGTAGCCTCTTCGTCCTGGCAACAACGTTCGGAAGGAGGGTGTCTGGATCATGACTGCATGTGGTGAGTGCACGGCTTTTCTTCACTGAGATATCACTTGGCTTTTACGTATTTTTTTTTGGAAAGTACATAGCAGTGATTTTTCTTTACACCGTTGACGGAAGTTTGAGTACGTCAAGGTTGTATAGAGTGAAGGTTTAGCAGCACTAAGGGCAGCCATGAACTTGAAGGCAATAAAGAAGCTGGAATTGTTGAGCTTGGCCAAAGAGTTGGGCCTCCAAATTGCCGAATCAAAGAGAAAGCCGGAGATTATTGAGGCGATCGAAGCGACCGGGGCAGACGACGAGGAACTGACGGAATGCCTCGAGAGCATTAAAGAAAAAGAAGAAGAGCGTAAGCGCCTCGAGAAAGAGGAAGAGGAAAAGCGTAAGCGCCTAGAGGTAAAAGAAGAGCGTAAGCGCCTAGAGGAAAAAGAAGAGCGTAAGCGCCTTGAGGAAAAAGAAGAGCGTAAGCGCCTAGAGGCCAAAGAAGAGCGCGACCGTGTTGCACGCGACGCACTCGAAATGAAGCGCCTAGAGATTGAGCTTCTGAAAGCACAAAATAGCGAAAGACCTAGCACAGAGGCACGTGAAAGCGAGCGCAGAATGACAGACTTGATGGCACCCTACGCAGTAGGAGAGGACATAGGTCTTTTTCTGGTACAGTTTGAGCGCACGTGTGAGAAGGCAAAATTCGCGAGAAACACGTGGCCGCAACGCTTGCTTACGTTACTGCCACGTGAGGTAGCTGATATTATCGCCCGCATGGGGAAAGAAGAAGCAGAGGACTTCGATGAAGTCAAAGCACATCTGCTTAAAAAGTATAGATTATCAGCTGAAGCATTCAGGCGAAAGTTCAGGGAAGTGGAGAAGACCAAAAGTGAGTCATATTCATATTTTGCATACACCTTGGAGGTAAACCTGAAGGAATGGCTCAGAGAAGAGGGTGCACTCGGCGACGCCGAAAAGACAATGCAGTGCGTTGCCTTAGAACAGTTCTACCGCCGGCTGCCAGTAAGCATCAAGCATTGGGTTCAGGATAGGCCAGGCGTAGACACTATCAAGAGAGCGGCCAATCTCGCTGAGGAGTACGTAACCCGCCGTGCGTTCGAAGGCAACGAAGCTCCTAAGAAGGAGGTGACTAAATACAGAGCCGACAAGCCAGAGCGTTGGTCGAAGTCGAATCAGTATAAATCAAAGGAAAGGTCAGATTTAGTGAAAAGTAGTGACGAGAACAGCAAGGGAAGGGAGGAGTCACCCGATCAGAGGGCAGAAAGACAAAAGAAAAGGGCTTTCGAGGCCAAGAAACCAATAGTTTGCTACAACTGCCAGCAAACGGGGCATATCTCCGTGGGATGCAAAAATCCCAAGTCAGTGTTGATGTCACTAACTAGTAACGAGGAAAACCTGAAATTGCTAGAACCGTACATTCGAGACCTCGTGGTAAACGGCAAACCGTGTAGGGTGCTTCGCGACTCAGCAGCCACAATGGACGTAGTGCACCCGTCGTACGTAGAGGAAGACCAGTTCACGGGAGAATGTGCTTGGATAAGGCAAGCCGTGTAAACTTCCAGTGTTTGTCTCCCTGTGGCCAAGATTCGTATCGAAGGACCTTTTGGAGTACTAGACACTGAAGCTGCCGTCTCGGTACATCTCCCGCCTCAGTATCCATATTTGTTTTCTAACCAATCTGAGGATTTGCTACGACGCAAGGGAATCGGGTTTAGTGAAGGGATAGTGCAAGCCTTAACTCGTTCCAAGGCACGGGAGCTCACGGCTAAGGCAGTGTATGAGGGTCCAGTAGTGGAGGAAACAGGTTTGAAGGAGGATTCGTCCACCAGTACCGAACAGGACAGCCCTATAGGGGATGATGCGGAAGGTACACCAGCTAATGAAGAAGTCAGGAAAGCAGCAGAGCCTGAAATGTCTCGAGAGGCAGAATGCAGGCAAAGGTTATTGAATGTAAGCCCTGCCACCTTGATTGCTGAGCAGGAAAAAGATTCCACCCTGCGTAACCTAAGGCCCGACGCTAAAGAAGGTGTAGCCAAACAGAACGTGAAGTTCCTAAAGAGGGCAGGCATCCTCTGTAGAAAGTACACCAGTCGAAAGGGAGTGAAATTCGACCAACTCGTGGTGCCTCATGCCTATCGTGAGCAGCTCCTGCACCTGGTTCACGGGGGCTTTTGGACAGGGCATCTGGGCATTCGTAAAACAAAGGACCGCTTATTGCAGGAATTTTACTGGCCCGGCTGCTTTCCAGAAAAAGAAGCATTTGTAAGAAGCTGCGACACATGTCAACGCATAGGCAAGCCCGGAGATAAGGCTAAAGCGCCAATGAAACTTGTTCCCATTATCACGGAGTCATTTCGCAGGCTCATAATAGACACAGTGGGACCACTTCCTGCGACGCAGTCTGGCTATCGACATATTCTTACTGCACTATGCCCCGCAACAAAATTTCCCGAGGCAGTGCCTCTCAAGGAACTAAGCTCGGCGTAGATCGTCAAGGCACTTTTATCTATCTTCGCGCGAGTAGGGTTTCCCGCAGAAATCCAGTGAGATCAAGGATCCGTCTTTACGAGCGCACTGACCTCGACGTTTCTGGAAAGGTGCGGTATTAAAATTATCCATAGCTCACTGTACCACCCGCAGTCAAACGCGGTAGAGAAAGTCCACTCAGTCATGATACGGCTTTTGCGAGCCTTGTGTTATGAGCACAAAGCCGATTGGGAGAGTTGCTTGCCTGCAGCAATGTTCGCACTTCGAACTGCACCGCACGAATCAACAGGTTTTTCACCTTCAGAGCTCGTTTACGGACGCTGCCTTCGCTCCCCTCTCCGCATTGTTCGAGAAGCCTAGGAAGGCCGGGCAGACAATCCTTCGGTTGTGGCATACCTGCTAGAGCTGTTGGACCGTCTGCACGCTTCTCAGGAATTAGCAGGGCAGGAAATGCGTAAGGCACAAAGCAAGGCTAAGCGTTAGTATGACAGGACGGCTCGCACGCAACGCTTTGAAGTGGGGGAAAAGGTAATGATCCTTAAACCCTCGTTGAAAAACAAACTAGAGTTTCAATGGGAAGGACCGGTTGACATAATTCAGAAATTATCTGAAACAAACTACGTAATCACGGTACCGGGAAAACGAAGGACACCACAAGTGTACCATAGCAAGCCATTGTGAACATGTCCCTTAATCAACCTGAGGAAATGCCTGTCGACTTTCCAGAGTTAACAGCAGTGACGGAGACAAAAGACATTGACGAGACCATTGATAAGTTAGTAGAACAGGCAGAGTTGAATCCCAATCAGAGGGCCGAACTGAGGGAACTCGTGTTTGAATTTAAAGACGTATATTCAGATACACCGGGCAGGACAACTACGATCGTTCACGATATCGAGTTAACCTCGCCGGACCCAGTTCGTTCAAAAGCTTATCGCATTTCGCCTCGTCAACGTGAAGTCATGACCGCTGAAATAAAGAAGATGTTAGAGCTAGGTGTAATCGAGCCAGGAGAGTGATTATACCTCGCCTCTTATCTTGGTTGAGGTCCCAGGAAAAGAGCCGCGGCCATGTATCGACTACCGCAGGCTCAATTTAATCACGAAAGACCAGACTTATCCAATACCGCATATCGAGGAAAGGCTTGAAAAGGTGAGCAGTGCTAATTTCATCTCTACGCTCGATTTAGTCAGGGGGTATTGGCAGGTTCCGTTCACCGAGAGGGCAAGCAGGCTTGCAGCGTTTATTTCCCCGATGGGAACCTTTCGTCCGAAAGTCCTGAATTTTGGATTGTAGAATGCACCATGTTGCTTCTCTAGCCTTATGGACCAGGTGCTACGAGGAATGGAGGACTTTGCACTTCCCTATCTCAATGACATAGGTATCTTTTCTTCATCATGGGCGGACCATATGCAACATCTGCGAACCGTGTTGTGTCGGCTACGAGAGGCCAACTTAACTGTTAAGGCTCCCAAATGCCAATTAGGGCGCGCGGAGGTAGCTTATCTAGGTCATGTAATAGGGCAAGGCCATCGTCGGCCTTCCGAGGTTAAACTGACCGCGATAGACAACTTCCCGCAACCACGCAACAAGCGGGCATCAGATCATTCCTTGGCTTGGCGGGTTATTACCAAAGATATATTCCGCGGTATTCCGAGATTGCGAGTCCTTTAACGGATGGTCTCAGAAAAAGAAAACCACAAACGGTAAAGTGGGATGACGCAAAAGAAAAGGCTTTTAGTATGCTGAAGAACGCACTAACGAGTCAGGCAGTGTTGAACGCGCACGACTACTCTAAGCCATTCATTCGTCAGTGTGATGCCAGTGACAGGGGTATGGGGTGGTGCTCTGTCAAAAGAGAGATGACGAGAACGACCATCCCGTACTGTACGCCAGTAGAAAGCTTTCAGTTCGTGAGGAAGCATACAGTGCATCAGAAAAGGAATGCGCTTGCGTAGTTTGGGCGGTACAGAAGTTACCTTGCTATATCGCTGGCTCAAGATTCACCATAGAGACTGACCACTGCCCCCTCACATGGCTGCAATCCATCTCTACGAAAAACGGACGTCTTTTGCGCTGGAGCTTGGCTCTTCAACAGTACACTTTCGATATTCGCTACAAGAAGGGTAAGCTTAACGGCAATGCCGACGGTTTAAGTCGTTGCCCCTAGAGTATCGAAAGCCTCATGCTCATCCGGGTTTCCGTGGCATATTTTTCGTGCATTCATATGTTTTTCCGAAGTGAAGCCGATTGTTAGCTGATTTTAATAACCACGTCTTAGCGCTTTCAAGAAATGGCTGTTTTTAGTGTTAGGTGGGGGAGGACGCGCGTAGGAAATGGGAAAGGTGTAGCGGGTTTTCTTTTTTTTAAAAGCCGGGTGTGTCTTGGGGGAGAGTGGCCTTGTGCTCGCTGCTTTGTGGTTGTGGGTCCGGCACTGTTCTGGGGTGATTGCTTGCCCACGCAGCAGACGAAAAGTTGCGAGACCTGCTTGCAAAGACCAATTTCACTGGACCGGACCAAGGAGAACAGTCACAAGAGCGCCACGAGGACGGTTGACCACTCCCCGGAATCTACCTGCTACGAACGACGGGTTCGTGACCTACGGGGAATCCTGATACCGAAACGCCGATCCCTCGTACAGCGGCTGCTGGCCCCTACACATCGGGATCTTCCTCACCCGCTGGAGATGCTGTTAGGGTTGGCGTCTGACACCACGTGGCGACAGGTCATTCACCCTACCACCTGAGCCGGAGCCCATGGGTGACCTCATCCCCTTCCCCTCCTCTCATGGTCGTGGCATCGTGTGTGCTTACCTCATCCCTTTTCACCTTCTCTTGGCCGGACCGCACGGCGCCGGAGAGGTCATTCACCCTACAACCTGAGCCGGAGCCCATGGGCGACCTCATCCCCTTCCCCTCCTCTCATGGTCGTGGCATCCTGTGTGCTTACCTCATCCCTTTTCACCTTCTCTTGGCCGGACCCCACGGCGCCGGAGAGGTCATTCACCCTAACCCTGAGCCGGAGCCCACGGGGTCCTCGCTCCGTGCCTGTCACGTGTCATCGGCGGAAGCAAGATCCCGCCCACACTTGTAGAGAGCCTATTTAAGGGGCTCCGAAATGTACTTTGAGACTTCATACTTCATACTTCATACTTGATACTTCATGCTTTTCTTATTTTCTTTCAACTACCTTTGAATAAACAGTGCAAGCTTCGCACTAGCAAATCGTCTCGCCCCTGCTTGGTCGCCATGATCTACCGGATGCCTGCAACCCGCCGACAACGCCACGCTACCCAATAAGTAATGTCGGTCGAGCTTCGAGAGGCAGGCGTCACTACTTCTCGGCAGCAGTACTGTACGCTACCCTGGAATACGCAACAGGTGTTACACTCAACCTTAGGACGCCTTCATTGCGGTCTTTATCACCTGCACATACAGGATGCTGTACTTTCAACAAAAATATGGACAACAAGTGCATGTTGAGTGAAGCATCTAAAAGCCTACGAAGCCCTCCCAGTCAGTGACGAGTGGATGGGGTTTGTGCCCTTTAATTTCCTCACAGATGACGCTGTTCTATGGCTGTTGGCAAGTGCCTGAGGAATGACACTTGCATCAGACCAGGCAGGCGGCAGGGTCTGTACGCTGATGTCGTTTGGGTGGCCCGTCGTACTCCAGGCAAGAGAAAAACAAGAAAGAACCTGAACAAAACAAAGGCATGCTGCGTGAGCCCTCTTAACGTATACGATGCTCGCACTCGCACTGGCTGTGATGATCTGTGCGTTCCCTATGTTTATGCCAAGCGTAAGAATACAAATAACACGGGAAGCTATCGTTATAGGAGAGTTGGCGCGTCGCTATATCTTATTAAAGCGCGGTGGTTTTCAGCAATACAAGGAGTTTTGGTTTCTCAGTCATCTGAGTATATTAGCAAGATATGCCGGCTTCAAGCCTTGAAGTATCAGACACGAAAGAGCTGGTCACTTGGCTTGTGAGGAACCCGTTTGCTCTTTGAGCCAAAATTGTTAATAAATTCCGAAGTATTTCGCTCGGTTGCTGTAGAAATTGGAAAGCAGCAACTAGGCCAGCCAAAGTACAGCCACGTTTTGTTTCTTGTCGACGGGCGCGTGCATCATACAATGCCATTGGCGACGCAAAAGCCGCATTGTGAATTGATCGACTTTATCCCCAACTCTGGCGAGCCGGAGGAAACCGAAACCTCATCCAGGCCCACAGTTCCGGCAAAGTAGTGCACCTCATTACAGTCCCAAAGCGGATCGGGGATCCGCTTTCCTGGCGGCGAATCTCCTTCGTACAGGACCGTGTGCTTGCATGTTTTATGAAGGCCTCTTTGAGAGCATTAATAAACACAGAAACGGATGCCCTCCAGTTTCCTACTTTCGTGCCAGCATACACGGTTTGCAGCACCGCAAACAGTGTACACAGCGTTATGCATTAGTGCAGGCAAGCATCCAGGCAAGCGCATAAAAGTAACATCTAGACTTCTTGCGGTATCGGGCTTTTTTATGTGAGCGCAGGAGGCGGAACCATATGCTCGAAAGGAGGAACGTCTCCTGCCTACATTCGAAGACAAACTCGACCAATACGGATGTAGCATGCCATCGCAAAGCTTCTCATGCAGACTTGTATGGACGCCCTGTACAGTCGTATCTCCCGTAATGAATGAACGAGGTACTGCGTCTTTGCGATATTATGAGCATTATACACCTATTCCAATACGTTCTCCAGTTGCTTGTAATTCTACGTCAAAAACCACAACCATTTCTCCACAAGAACATCACGCTCTGGCAGTCAAGTAGGTTTACGAGCACAGGTTTTTAAGGCGAATAACATTTTTGGCATTGTCTAACCAGTTTTATTTTCACGTCTCTAACTCTTTTTGCGAAGTACCCCAAATGGCGGGATTACCGGCGTTCTGCAAAACTATGCTCTGACATCAAAATTGTGTAAGGACACGTTCACTAGAATTTTCGTGTCGGTCGGCTGAAGTAAGGGTGTTCATTTGAGCATATACCCAATGCTTGATTTACGTAAAACACAAGAGAATATAATACAGCTAAACTTGTGATAGTGCGAGGGTTGGCTAGAGAGCAATGCCGCTGTGCTCGGGTTGCTCCCAGAACGCACTAGAGACGCGCACAGCGCACGCTCCGCTGCTGCGGGTTTCTACGGACGCACATCGAGGCGCATGTCGATTTACGATCTTGTATGTCGTTGTGTGCACGTCCGTCTACGGGGTAATGTGCCCAAAAGATCCCGTTATGTCACTCTGCAGCAAAGTTACGTGCCCCAAGAAGGCGCGTATCCCCGAAGAGGAAGACGAGCGCAAGCGGCAATGCCCCGCGGCCACCCGCCGCCTGCTGTGCTAAGAGGATGGCGCATACTCGCGCCGCCGGCTTGAGCGAAAGCGATCTGCCGAACGTGAACGTCAAGCTGCCGTTCGGTAAGGGCCGATTTACGCTCGAGCCGCCCATCGCCGCAAGCCGCACCGGGCGGCTTGTGAAAAGCGGGCGGTTGTTGCAATCGGTCACAAAATTGAATCTATGCTGAAACCGCATGTTGCGGTGCGTTCGCATGCGCCCTGTAGTTGTCCAAATAGGTATTGAGCGACTGGAAACGTGTAACAGTGAGTTGGCGGCCCCTTGTGCTGGCAAGCAGCAAAATTTCGCGCCGTGCCAGTACTTCTTTATTACGGTTGCTTTCATATTAGTTATTTTTTTATTAGTTAGCTCAAGCGGTTCGCATGCGCCGGCATCCGCACTCCGATTTGAGGCTGCGACATCTCTTGAAAGCTGGGAACCGTTCGGCAGTGCGCAGAGCAAAGCTGTTCCAAGTCAGCGACTATCAGCAACAGCAGACGACACTGGCATATATTTGTCGATGTAGGTTGAAGCTTCCGCCTCATGGCGAAAACACGACTCTTGCACTGTCCCATTCTGTGCTGCATGTGTCGCGTTGACGTGGTGACCCACCTCTCGAACACTGTGCAGTCAGCTTACGTGTGCCACTTTTTTGTTTATTGCTACCACATAATATTGCCACAACATACATCACTATGTGCTCGGTTGTGTCCGGCGCGATAGCGCACTTTTTTGGGGTGTGCTAGCGAAAGCTTGTGTTGTGTACAAGCGACGAAGCACCACTCCTCGACTGGACGAAGCACTAGCGCGGAAGAAACGGGAAGTGACCACCATGCCGAGTCGAGTTCTGAGAATCCTCCATCGCCCTCAGCGTCTCGGCTAGCGGACAGGAACCGAGAGTTTGCCCTCTCGAACACATTGGGCTCTCGCCTGCTCTTTTGTAGAAAATAGACTCAGTATATTTTCTGCCACTAACCGATGCGCACTCATTTCACGGACGGGGCCCGACCCTGCACGTAACAGCTTACAAGAACGTGCATGTACACAAACACACACGTGTATCTAAGCCAATGAACAAGGGATCTGTCGCAGCAACAGCGTAGCACGCTGAAGTGCCGCAGCGTTATCCGTTAACGTACTCCTACAGAGATGGTTCTATTATCGTGGAATACAGCTGTGTTGATCGACAAGTCACTTCTCTTTATCACCGAGCACGCATGTGAATCTTCAACAATGGCTTGTTGATTTATTTACACTTTGGTCACGTGTTTTCAGTAGCTGTAAAGTTAATAGTGAACCTACAATTGATTACATGATGTGATATGGCAGCACACTTCGATAAAAAGACATAACACAGAATGAACGAACAGGAGCGCTGTGCGACACACACACACACACACACACACACACACACACACACACACACACACACACACACACACACACACACACACACACACACACACACGCACACACACACACAGTTAGTGTTTGTTCATTCTGTGTTATGTCATTGTTTCAAAGTGCGCTGCCATATCACTTCATGACTAACCAACTAGCCCGCCAGTACGTCTTAAGCAATTGATTACAATTATGACAGACACAAAAGGGATATGTAGGTATGACAGTTACTTCAGGCAGAGATGCTTATCAGGTACGGTTTCAAGAGAAGAATGTGTGCATCAAAACAAATATTATTTCATATTGCTGGAGAGGCATCCCATATAGGCGTGAAATCACGTAATGCTTCCATTTCTTGTTGGTGCTAAAAATGTCCCTGCAAATAGAAGTCATTGCTTTCTCATTCATGCTTTAAGAGATGACAGAGGTTTACGGACTTACAAGGCAGCAATGCCCATGCAAAAAGGCCCAGGTGGCCAATCTGCTGCCCCTCCACTATTTATCCATACCTCTATCAGAATTTAAACAATGCTCGTATACAGCCAGTGGTCAAAGTGAACCCAGACATGCTTCCTTTCTCAGCAATAGTGAAAATCAAGGATGATTGCCTTGAGGCCGTTTGCTGCTGTCAGCATCATTTGAGCATTCCTTTTCTTTTTATTCTTTTCCCTAGATAAAAAAGAAGCTTGCACAGGATGCATGAAGTAAGTGAGCTATAGCAAACTATTTGACATTTGATTCAGTTGGGCATGGTCCAAATCTCATTCATTTAGTGACAACCTAGCTAGCTAATGCACAGCTATATTAAAGAGAAAGGGAAGTGCATAGGCCAACAAACAGGTGCACAGTACCTTCATTTCATCTTAAAGTAAACCAAGATTATCAAGCGACTAGAGAGATTTAGATTAAGGGGAGGCAAACGTAGGGAGCCCCCTAGTACTTGAGGCCCCAATGATTGCATCCCCCTGATCTAAAACTCTCTAGTAAGCTTTCCAATGAGCGCAGTGATCTTGCATGCGAAATGGCTGACGCAGTAAATAGTTTTAAAATTGCCTTTCTTAATCAGTAACTGCTTAAACATGTACATGACAATGAAATGCGGGTTCATATGGTAGACAAGACACAAGCAGGGCAGAACATTTGCCATACCTGCGGTAACACCAATTCCAACATGCTTGTAGGCAGTGAATGCATGTTCATTGTGTCAGTGCTACTTGCACCTACTTCTAATGAAAGAACAGAATGTCTGCACTGTACATATTAGGTCATTACCACCATGTGCGGGGCAGCACAAGAAAGTAAGTAAATGTTTGTTGCCATTTTTTATTTTCATAACCAACAATTTCTTGGGTGGAGCTTTCTGACAAATTCACAATATGTTCTGTGTATATCTGCAATGCGGATGTGATCTATTATCCAGTCACTCCATAAGCAGTCAAACGAATGCAGATTGCCCCATGAGCACTGTGAAACGGAACGCAGAAATTTGCAGTTAAGAAGCCACGGTGAATCAGACTCTCTGTTGAACATAAGATAGAAAACTGCGTTGTGGCAAATCGGGTGCGCATTCACATCTACCACACAAATTCATATATTACAAATAATCTTTCATCGCTCTCCTATTGCTTACAGTTGCACAAATCTCCCTGCAGCATTCTCTGTGGAGTAAAATACCCTTACAAGTCACAGCCAATTGTTCACTCTATTAACATATATGAGCCCCCAGGCTCTCCTGTATTCCTTCACGCATGATACAATAGCATGGCTGTGCTCAATCACCTCTTTCCATTCCACTGAAATGAACGTGGCGTTTATTTGTTACCAAAACGTGCTTTAAGGTATAACTGTTCATAATTCTTTAAGCCTCTGAGAAGTTAGACTGGATGTTCAGCCTTGCTCTTGTGGCACTTCACAGGTTCTAACCCACGATGATATTTCTAAGCAAGGAATGATGAAATTATATGACCAATCCTTACCATTAGTACGAGTGAAGTATTGCTTCCCCTGGGGGTATCACTGCCACTTCCCCAATTTGGTAAATATTTGGACATGTTAGAGTTAACTTCACAGCCTGTGTCTTAACTCGACAAATAAACCATATTAACCCAACAGGCCATGTATCTTTCTCTTAATCACTTGAAATACTAACACATGGTATGTAGTCATATTACGCTAAAGCTACAGAAAGAACGGAGGAAGAGGAGAACGAAGTACGCCTGTCTTTGCAGCGGCTCGGTGTCGGCGCTGCCCCCTTTCATCAATTAATGTTTAAATAAACGCACCCCATCGTAACAGTTTTCGCGGTCGGTGCGGGGTAAACCAACGGCGCCGTCCGCAGAAGCGCAATCCGTGGAGCTTCGCCGAAGCCGCCGAATCGCCGGTCTGCCACCACAGATGGCTTCCGACGGCGACAACCCGAAACCTTCTTCCAGCTACTCATGGTAGCCCTACATCAAACCACATACCTTCGCCGGAAAAGCGGGGTAGGACGTGGACGGATGGCTGCGCTTTTACCAATGCGCAAGTCGGTTCAATGGCTCGAATGCCCCCGCCCAGCTTAACAACGTTGCCTTCTTCCTCAAGGGAACCGCGTCTGTGTGGCTTGAAAACGACGAAGAAAGCATGACGACGTGGGAAAAGATCTTAGACGAAATCAGGAAGTGCTTCGGAGATCCGGCAGCTAAAAAGAAGCGTGCAGAGCAAACCCTAATGCAGCAAGCCCAAATTCCCATTGAAACCTGCACGTACATCGAGGAAGTGCTGAAGTTGTGCAAGGCCCCGGACCCTCAGATGACAGAAGAGGACAAAATTGGTCATATTGTAAAAGGGATTGCGGAGGACGTGTACCAGTTCCTCATCGAAAAAGACAGTCTTGACTCCGTTAGTGACGTCATTCGGCACTGCCGCACATTTGAAGCCACGTCAACACTGCCAACTAAGGTCGCCAGCGTTGACGTGGTCCCAGCTCTATCCGACCTTGCGTCAGCTTTTCGTTAACGGGTGCGCGAATAGCTTGACCGACGTGAGACGGCTTCCCTCTCGACTCCGAGGGTTCAAGAGCCCTTTTCTCACTGCGATTTCGGTAAGACGTCCATCACCGCCGCCTCCGTAGACGCCTACAACTTCGCTCCTCGTTCAACAGCACCAAACCCTACTATTAACGCTCATCCCGGTTATCAGTTCCACGACGGTTACTCATCCAGAGCACCCGCAGTTTCTCAAGAGTGGGACGGCCGTGCCAGAGGAAGCTTTAGCTCGGGCCCAACTCCGACGCGGCCTATTCAAATACATGTAAAACGCAAAAACGTTTTTATGAGATAACCCCTGGACCGATTTTGATGAAATTTGTCGCATTTGAAAGAGAAAGTTAAATTCTAGTGACTGTTGGAAGCGGAATTTCGATTTAGGGCTTGAATTTTCTTAAAACGATTTTCAAATATTTGACCGTTTGAAAAAAATAGAAGCACGAAGTTTATAAATTCATAGCTCTGCATCAAGAACCGATATCGCGGTTCTGTAAACGGCATTCATTAGATCATTCAAAGCGGGCAAATTCAGTATGTCATTTTACATCTTCCGTGAATTTGTTACGTTGGTTACAACGGTTTTGCAAAAGTTGTATTTCTCTATGATTAAATTTTTTTTATATTCATGTGTAACATATCAATTTTGTCCGCTTTAGATGTACTATTAGATGCAATTCACAGAATTGTATTATCATTTTTAGTGGTTAAGTTACAGAGTTGTAAACTTGATAGTTTCGTTTTTTGAAAATTTTCGATTTTTGCCAATTTTTAATAAGAAGTTGACAATCTAACTCAAAAATTCGAAACCAACAGTCACTAGATTTTAAGTTTGTCTTTTAAATGCAACAAACCTCGTCAAATTTGGTGCAGTGGTTGCCGAGAAAAACGAATTCTCCTTTTACATGTATTTAGATAGGAGCACTTGAGCTAAAGCTTCCTCTTAATGAGGGGACCTGAACGAGTAATTTAACCGTAGGTATTGTGACCTGGTATATTGCTAGTTTGATAGGATAGAAACATGGAACTGTGTTGTAAGACCCTTCAACTTTTCAATATAAACGTGTTTGTTCAGGTTCGTAACTTGTAAGCTAATTTATGTGACTATTTTAAATACCAATTTAATTGTTTTCCTTTACTTTCGGCATGATGACCAGCTGGGCAGGTAATTCATTTCCAGTGAGGTAATTGGAATATATTTTGTGCGCTTTTATGAAAGAAACTGTTCGCAGTAAAGAAATAATAATGAATGCAGTATACCGAAGGAACATTTCCATTCTGCACACTGCCTCTGACAGCTATCAAACACAAACGCTCCCAGTAATCTTAGGTTCCATACTTGGAAAGGACGCAAACTGATGCGAAAGAAATGACATCCTTGGTTGCAGATTTTCGTAAGCATCGTGGGCTTTCTTTGCTACGAGTTGCCCATAGAGATCCGGAAAACGCTTCAGAGTTTCAACGCCCCTGAGGACGCAGCAAATCCAGCTAGCTCATGGATTGGCTGCTGCTACACCAGAGTAGAAGGCGTGCGGTTCGCAATAATCGTGGGAATCACCCGTGGTTTTCAAAGAGACTGCTGACGTTCACATCACATCGTAGCAACGGTGTGCCGAGAGGCCGCAACATATATGATCCGTCTCCGGCTACACTTTTCCCAATGTTTACGGCTCGCCGCCTCTCAAATAGTTGACATATTTTGCTCTGAAGTTCATGCCCCAAGCCGCGTAGACTCTTTAATATGCAAAACCTGTTTGCTTGAAAAGTCGTCCCACTCTCAAAGATGATATCTTCCAGCGAGCAGCACTTGAATTGTTCGGCCTCAAAGGAAATGGTCAATGTTTATAGCGTGCCCTGTGCTGACTTCAAGCCATCTGAAACTGCTTGGCTGGCTTGGAACAACATGAGCATTCGATGCTCGCGCGCAATCTGCTTCGTTGTGCGACATAGGCTATCCGCGATGGCCCATTTGAGAAGCGCGTTTGCCCATCGCGCAACGACCCTGCCTCGAAATCGCCCCTTTCAAGAATGTAAGGAAAAGCAAAGACGTTCAGTGGGCTCGGATATAGCCTGCTCCAACGAGAGGGTTGCAGCCCGGGGATCATTTGTGGCTGATCTACTTAAAGACCTCCTCTCGGCATTTTTTTCAGCCGCTTTGCGAATAGACGCGATGGCGCTGGACGCCGCTTTGAATTTCGGCCTGGTTTTCGTCGAGGCGGCGCGCGCGACTAACGCCAAGATGATGGTGGACACCAGGCTGATTTCTGCGGCGGGGGCTCTTCATGTCATGGCCGTCCCCGGGCGAACCTGTCTCAAGTCGTTTTGCGTTCCATATGCGGTTAAATGCTTGGGCGACGATGTTTTCGTGTATAAACGCCCGTGTCATGCTCAAAATCGACGCATCGTACGTTGTCTCGCAATCCAAGCGGCAATGTCTGACGCGTGGTCTTTCCTATATTTGCACACGTTAAAGTGCGCCATTCCGCTCAAGTCGTTATTCCAGTCCAGTGCTATGGAAACATCTGTCTGTGTCTTCCTATACGCACAGACACCGAAACGTTTGAACCTATTTAGGTCGATCCGCTTTTACTTAACCACTGGAGCCACGCAGAAGGCGCCACGACTTAGCTTAAATAGATGGCCCGTTCGAATTCAGTCTTGTGGATGAAACTAAGAAAACTTCCCCGTATAATAATTTCAGCAAATATTTCCGCTTGCGAAAACGCGGTGCTCATGTCATGGGGGCATCATTACCTATTTCCTTTAAACCAAGTATAAAAACATATTTGTGCCTTTACTGCGGAGCATGCTTGGCGAACTTCAGGTGTCTGCCTGCCTGCCTGCTTGCCTGTCTGTCTGTCTGTCTGTCTGTCTGTCTGTCTGTCTGTCTGTCTGTCTGTCTGTCTGTCTGTCTGTCTGTCTGTCTGTCTGTCTGTCTGTCTGTCTGTCTGTCTGTCTGTCTGTCTGTCTGTCTGTCAAGCCTCCTACGTTGTGTGACATGTCCTGAATAAGTGGTATGAACGACAGGATACATCCTGGCCATTTCTATAACTCAATATATATCAGGGTAAGAATGAAATGCATGCATGACATAAACGCCATGGCAAAAATGACATGCCTGGGAAGACATGAAAACATGTATTGGTATGAATGACATGAATTTCATGACATGTTATGCGCCTCATGACATGAATGACAGAACATACCAGCGCATTTCATGTCATCAAGAACATCACAGGTTTGTCAAGGCATGTGTGTCATGACATAAATGCTATGAATGACATGATACTGTCGTGGTCGTTTTTAAGTCGATATATAAGTGGATGTGACTGTCATGCCATCCCTGTATCAACTAACATGAATGATATGATATCATCATCATTATTAGCCTAGTTACGCCCACTGCAGGGCAAAGGCCTCTCCCACACTTCTCCAACTACCCCGGTCATGTACAAATTGTGGCCATGTTGTCCCTGCAAACGTCTTAATGTCATCCGCCCACCTAACTTTCTGCCGCCCCCTGCTATGCTTCTCTTCCCTTGGAATCCAGTCCGTAACCCTTAATGACCATCGGTTATCTTCCCTCCTCATTACATGTCCTGCCCATGCCCATTTCTTTTTCTTGATTTCAACTAAGATGTCATTAACTCGCGTTTGTTCCCTCACCCAATCTGCTCTTTTCTTATCCCTTAACGTTACACCTATCATTCTTCTTTCCATAGCTCGTTGCGTCGTCCTCAATTTGAGTAGAACCCTTTTCGTAAGCCTCCAGGTTTCTGCCCCGTAGGTGAGTACTGGTAACACACAGCTGTTATACACTTTCCTCTTGAGGGACAGTGGCAACCTGCTGTTCATGATTTGAAAATGCCTGCCAAACGCACCCCAGCCCATTCTTATTCTTCTGGTTATTTCAGTCTCATGATCTGGATCCGTGGTCACTACCTGCCCTAACTGGATGTATTCCCTTACCACTTCCAGTGCCTCGCTACCTATCGCAAACTGCTGTTCTCTTCCGAGACTGTTAAACATTACTTTAGTTTTCTGCAGATTAATTTTCAGACCCACCCTTCTGCTTTGCCTCTCCAGGTCAGTGAGCATGCATTGCAATTGGTGTCCTGAGTTACTAAGCAAGACAATATTATCAGCGAATCGCAAGTTGCTAAGGTATTCTCCATCAACTTTTATCCCCAATTCTTCCTACTCCAGGTCTCTCAATGCCTCCTGTAAACATGCTGTGAATAGCATTGGAGAGATCGTATCTCCCTGTCTGACGCCTTTCTTTATTGTGATTCTGTTGCTTTCTTTGTGGAGGACTACGGTGGCTGTGGAGCCGCTATAGCTATCTTCCAGTATGTTTACATATGGCTAATCTGCACCCTGATTCCGTAATGCCTTCATGACTGCTGAGGTTTCGACTGAATGAAACGCTTTTTCGTAATCGATGAATGCTATATATAAGGTATGGTTATATTCCGCACATTTCTCTATCACCTGATTGGTAGTGTGAATATGGTCTATTCTTGAGTAGCCTTTACGGAATCCTGCCTGGTCCTTTGGTTGACAGAAGTCTAAGGTATTCCTGATTCTATTTGCGATTACCTTAGTAAATACTTTGTAGGCAACGGACAGTAAGCTGATCGGTCTATAATTTTTCAAGTCTTTGGCGTCCCCTTTCTTATGCATTAGGATTATGTTAGCGTTCTTCTAAGATTCCGGTACGTTCGAGGTCATGAGGCATTGTGTATATAGGGTGGCCAGTCTTTCTAGGACATTGTTCCCACCATCCTTCAAAAAATCTGCTGTTACCTGATCCTCCCCAGGTGCCTTCCCCCTTTGCATAGCTCCCAAGGCGTTCTTTACCTCTTCCGGCCTTACTTGTGGGATTTCAAGTTCCTCTAGACTATTCTCTCTCACCTTATCGTCGTGGGTGTTGCTGGTACTGTATAAATCTCTATAGAACTCCTCAGCCACTTGAACTATCTCATCCATATTAGTAACGATTTTGCCGGCTTTGTCTCTTTACGCACACATCAGATTCTTGCCTATTCCTAGTTTCTTCTTCACTGCTTTTAGGCTTCCTCCGTTCCTGAGAGCCTCATGAATTCTATCCATGTTACAGTTCCTTATGTCAGCTGTCTTGCGCTTGTTGATTGACTTGGAAAGTTCAGCCAGTTCTATTCTAGCTGTAGCGTTAGACGCTTTCATACATTGGCATTTCTTGATCAGCTCTTTCGTCTCCTGCGATAGCTTACTGGTTTCCTGTATAACGGCGTTACCACCGACTTCTATTGCGCACTCCTTAATGATGCGCATGAGATTGTCGTTCATTGCTTCAACACTAAGGTCCTCTTCCTGAGTTAAAGCCGAATACCTGTTCTGTAGCTTGATCCGGAATTCCTCCAGTTTCCTTCTTACCCCTAACTCATTGATTGGCTTCTTATGTACCAGTTTCTACCGTTCCCTTCTCAAGTCTAGGCTAATTCAAGTTCTTACCACCCTATCGTCACGGCAGCGCACCTTGCCGAGCACGTCTACATCTTGTATGATGCCAGGGTTCGCGCAGAGTATGAAGTCGATTTCATTTCTAGTCTCACCATTCGGGCTCTTCCACGTCCACTTTCGGCTGCCCCCGCTTGCGGAAAAAGGTATTCATTATCCACATATTATTCTGTTCTGCAAACTTTACTAATAACTCTCCTCTGCTATTCCTAGAGCCTATGCCATATTCCCCCACTGACTTGTCTCCAGCCTACTTCTTGCCTACCCTGGCATTGAAGTCGCCCATCAGTATAGTGTATTTTGCTTTGACTTTAGCCATCGCCGATTCCACGTCTTCATAAGAGCTTTTGACTTCCTGGTCATCATGACTGGATGTAGGGGCGTAGACTTGTACTACCTTCAATTTGTACCTCTTATTAAGTTTCACAACAAGTCCTGCCACCCTCTCGTTAATGCTATAGAATTCCTGTATGTTACCAGCTATTTCCTCATTAATCAGGAATCCGACTCCTAGTTCTCGTCTCTCCGCTAAAGCCCCGGTAGCACAGTACGTGCCCGCTTTTTAGCATTGTATATGCTTATTTTGTCCTCCTAACCTCACTGAGCCCTATTATATCCCATTTACTACCCTCTAATTCCTCCAATAACACTGCTAGACTCGCCACACTAGTTAACGTTCTAACATTAAACGCTGCCAGGTTGAGGTTCCAATTGCGGCCTGTCCGGAGCGAGGTATTCTTAGCACCCTCTGCTGCGTCGCAGCTCTGACCACCGCCGTGGTCAGTTGCTTCGCGGCTGCTGACTGAGGGCAGGGGTTTGATTGTTGTATTCATATAGGAGGTTGTGGCCAAGTACTGCACCAGGGTGGCCAATCCTGCTCTGGTGAGAGAGTCCGTTACCGGTTCTGGTCACCGGGATCAGGCCGCACTCCAGGCCTGTTTGTGCAATTTTCTCAACACACTGTTTTTATTTTGGTATTTTCCGGTGGAGAATTGCGCGGCACCGCGATTTGAACCACGGTCCTCTTGCACGGGAGGCGGATACTCTACCGCCCCCGTAGGAGTTAAATTAAAAATTAAATTATGGGGTTTTACGTGCCAACACCACTTTCTGATAATGAGGCACGCCGCAGTGGAGGACTCCGGAAATTTCGACCACCTGGGGTTCTTTAACGTGCACCTAAATCTAAGTACACGGATGTTTTCGCATTTCGCCCTCATCGAAATGCGGCCGCCGTGGCCGGGATTCGATCCCGCGACCTCGTGCTCAGCAGTCTAAAGGCTGTTTCACATGCTGCAACTGCAACGACGAAAATCGGTGCTGTCGCACGCGTCGCAATGCGATTTTTAGAGGGCTCATTTCACATGATTGCGATTTCAACAATGCGACTGGTGCACGCCCAGGGTTGCTTACTGCCAGGTTTCGTGGTACACGCTGCATAATTCTTTTATTGTAGTGAATAAAACGTTTACACTATAATATTATTTACTTCTCTTGATTAGAAGCAAATAATATGTACGTTTACTAATTTAAAAACCTTAGTTAAGATTTGTCTTGGGGTGCGCGACGGCGCTTTCTGTAGTTCAGTGCGCACGTTCGAAGGTGGTTCAACGATTCTTTATTCTGTGGTTCAGCGCTGTGTGTTGTCTTATCTACCTTCTACGACCGTTTCGTTCTGCCTGCGCTACAACAATCTACAAGATTACCTATCGACAAGTTCATATAGCTACCCTCACCGTACATGCAGTATTCGGAATTCGGCTGCCACGAAGTTGTCGTGTCAGCCCAACAAGATCCTCGCGCTACCTGTGCTCGGCGTCAGCTTCTAAAGAAATGATGCGTGTATATTGCCTGTCATTGCGCCTATGTGGTGCCTGCTCCTAGCCATATTCTTACGCCAAACGCAACAAGTAGCACCAACCCGTACGCCCGCGTGTTCCCCTGAACGAAGCCTCAAACGATCTGTGTGATTGCGACGTGGAATGAAAATTGTGTTGTGAAATTCAACCTTAGCGCTAGCCTGGTTCGTCCATCGCCGTGCTTGCGCTGCCAATATATATATATATGGGAGCCCTCTCTAAATATTTCTAAAGGCGCAAAAGCCGACGCATCACATGTTTCGAGCAGTTACCGTCACTTTTGTAGAAACCTGTACGTTGTAACATAGCATTCTAAAAGACACGCTTCTCGTCCACTTTGTTGTCCCGTGTCTCGCGCTGTCAGTATACTCGGAACTTCTAACAAGAAGACCATATCAATACGCGCTATTCATAACGCAGGATCGTAGGCCCACGGAAGGCGCACTTGCTCTAGAATTTTTCAGCTTTCTGCTCAGCCTCGCACGCCTCTCAGGGTTAGCCTGTTTTGTGGAAAATAATATTGTTATTACATTATTAATGTTATTAGATATTATAATTGTTAGATATTATAGTGAACTGGAGGCTTGTCGAAAGATAAACTGTGCCTCGGTACCATTTGTGCTTTCATCTTGGGATGTCGCCAGAGCTCGTGAAGATCCCGAGTTTCGCCAAACTCGGCGCATCCTGCTTAGCACCCAAGGTATGATGTTTACAGGGATACTGATAAAATGCAATCTGATACAGACGCCAAGGTACTTAGAGGATTGGACTTGTTCAACAGTGGTGTTAGAGATTATGTAAGATTACGTGAGAAAGATTACGAGGAAATAAAGCGAGTTTGCATTTAGTGAGATTAAGCGTCATTACCCAAAGATCGCTCCCCTCTTGTACACGGTTAAGGTAATTTTGGAGCGCATTTTGATAAGAAAGGTTAGTAATTGTGCGATACATAACGCAATTGTCGGCAAACATACGGTTATGAGAAGATGCATTGTTGGGTAGGTCGTTAATATATATTAGGAACAGAAGGGGCGTGAGGGCAGACCCTTGGGGGACGCCAGATGTTACTCGGAGGGAGCTAGAACGTTTTGTTTAATAGGGACGAACTGAGAACGGCTAATAAGAAATTCTGAAATCCATCCGAGAAGTCAGGGGGCAGGTTAGACTGGGCGAGTTTTAGTAACCGGTGTTTGTGTGGTACTTTGTCGAATGGTCTAGCGGAGTCCAGAAATATTGCATCATTCTGAAGGGTATGGTCAAGATTGCGGGTTTATGACTTCCCAGAATTTTCTAGGATCACTTGTTAGAGTTTTAGGGAAGTCACTGTGATAAAACGTCTCTTAGCATTTCGGATTGCAGTATAAAATTGGAGGACGCTTAAGCTTCGCCTTCAAGAGTGAAACGCGACAGCGTTCCCGTCGACCCGCCAAGGGGTGTAAGACAATCGGCTACGGCGCAGCGAATACTTACGAGGCGCCCCGCATCGGACGCGGTGAGCGTCGAGCAACGCAGCGTTCGGCGCGGCAACGAAACGTGCGCCTGAGCAAGCGGAACGAACCAAAGAACTCGGCGTCTCGGAGGGGGGAACGATGCACGCCAGCCAACCGTCGTGATCGGCACGGGCAGAAAAATAGAGAGATAGTGACCGAAAGAAAGGAAGGACGCTTGATTCTGCAACCCGTGAGGGAGCAAGGCGAAGCGTCGTCAGGGGAGAGGGAGTCCGGGCCGCGACGCGCCTCGCACTGGTCCCCGCACAGCCCCAATGCGCGCGTGGCGCGCTACCTGTCGGGGCAGCGCCTTACATTGAGAGGAGGTGGTCTTCTGTGCTTGCCGCAAGATGGCTCTGCGTGTGCGGAAACTGCAGAAGAAATGTAGCGGAAACGCACTTCGCTACTCGTGTAATTGCGACTTCTGTAAGTTACATGTTCATAATTACTGTTGTAATCGCACCGCTGGCACGAGTTGTTGGGAACTCGGCGCTGACGCCCGTTGTTGCACCTGGGTCGCAAGCCCCAAGGGTAGCGTTGGCCTGGCGGCCTGGGGTACAACTGGAAGCATCCGAAGGTCCCGGCAAAGCATGAGTCGACTGGTAACAACAAAACAACTTGTTTATTCTAACATCGCAAAGAGTTGGCGGTCAGGTTGACCGAAGTAGAGAGACGGGAGTGCACGTTACTCGACAGAAGAAATCGGAGCCATCCTCTTGGCGTCCGGGGGCAGCTGCTTTTATCCTCTCGCAGTTAAGGGCAAGAAGGAACCCCTCTATAGACGAGCACGTGACTGTGCCGCTCGGGCACAATGGGATGAGAAGGTGGCGTAGCCGTCGTGCCGGCGCCGTTCGGGCACAATGGGAAGAGAAGGTGGCGCATACGCCGGGCCGCGCCGCTCGGGCACAATGGGATGAGAAGGTGGCGCATACGTCGTGTCGGCGCCGGTCAGCCCCCTCGCTTCACAGTTGGGGGAGCTCCTCTCCCCGGCTGCCGCGCTTCGACAAGCGTGGGCACCAACATGCACATACACACACACACGCACATGAAGACACGTGGCATTAGAACAGGCCTGGACGCGCTTGGCGGGGAGGCGTAGCGGCGGCGCCGAACGGGCCAAAATGTCTGCCGCTTTGAACGAAGCCCCGGCGTCCGTTGCAGCCGCGCCGGCTAAACCGCGCGTCGTAGCCGAAACGTAACAGACCGCCCCGCCGGGGGAAGGAGATCCCGATGGTCAGGGGACTGCATCCGCTGTCCGGAGGGATGTCGCTCGATGATGCTCATAACCGAAGTCGGGCGTCCCTCGACGTTTCTTGAGCGCAGCGCACAGAGAAGGCCTCGTTCTCTCGTTCAGGTTCGCACGGGACACTGCAAAGTGACTTCGGGAGAGTTCACATTTTTGTTCTCGTTCCCGGCAAGCGTTAGAACTACGCTGAAACACAACCGCTCAGTCAGCAAGCACGGCACAACCCTCACTAAGCCCTGCCAGGCTCTTTCCCCTTCTATACCACTGCCTAATTCCTTACAGTAGTCTAGCAGCACTCAGAACGCGTCCACAAATTGGAAAATTGCACTAGAAAGAACATCATCACTTTGAAACACTACACAAAAGCAATATGTTAAAAATCCTGCCTCAGGAAGAAAAACATCAGTAACAAACAATTTTGAGGCTGATTCCTACGTTAGGGGCTTCGACTTAAGCCATCGGCGTTACCGTTGAGACTCCCCTTTTTGTAACGCACCTCAAAGGAATATTGTTGCAAAGCGAGGCTCCAGCGCAGGAGGCGGCCATTTTTGGGAGAGATGGTCTGCAGCCATTGGAGAGGGCAGTGATCCGTCTCAATGATAAACCTCGAGCCGGCTAGATAGCATGACAATTTCTGAACGGCCCACACGAGACACGCACACTCTTTCTCGGTGGCGCTATACGCCTGCTCACGACTGGTCAGCTTACGACTAGCATACAGGACGGGGTGTTCTACTTCTCCATTTTCCCGTTGGCACAGTACAACGCCCATGCCTCGCTCACTAGCATCGCACTGAACAACGAGCCCTTTTGTATAGTCTGGCGATCGTAGCACCGGCTGGCTTGTTAGGGCACTCTTTAGGGCGCTAAAAGCTCTTTCCTTTGTCTCGTCCCATACGACTGTTTGGGGCTCTGTTTTTCTTAGAGCATCCGTCAGGGGAGCCGCGATATCAGAGTACCTGGGGATGTACCTCTGATAGTAGCCGGCGACACCTGAGAACGACCGAATATCGGTCTTCGTGCGCGGTTGCGGGAAGTCTCGCACAGCGGCCACCTTTATTTCAGAGGGGCGGCGACGACCCCGACCAATCACGTGACCGAGGTATACAACCTCGGCCTGTGCTAACTGGCACTTAGGAGCCTTGACTGTCAAGCCCGCTTCGCGCAGGCGGGTTAGCACTGCCCGCAAGTGTGCCATATGCTCAGACCAGGGTGCGGAGAATATCGCTACGTCGTCTAGATACGGTAAAGCGAATTCTTGCTGTCCCCGCAACACTTTATCCATGAGGCTTGAAAAGCAGTATGGCGCGTTCTTCAAACCAAAACTCAACACTTTAGGACGGAATGTTCCCATTGGTGAAATGAACGCCGCATACCTACTAGCCTCTTCTGTAAGTGGAACCTGCCAATAACCCCTGACAAGATCTAGGGTGGAAATAAACTGAGCGCTACTAACTTTCTCAAGGCGCTCCTCGATGTTAGGGATCGGATAAATTTGATCCTTAGTGATGGAATTAAGCCTGCTGTAGTCGACGCAAGGACGAGGTTCCTTGCCCGGTACCTCAACTAAAATCAAAGGGGAGGTATAATCACTCTCACCTGCCTCAATAACACCGAGCTGTAGCATTTTCTTTACCTCAGCCTCCATAATATCGCTCTGGCGGGGTGACACCCGATACGCCTTGGATCGTACTGGCTCTGGGGAGGTAAGTTCTATATCATGAGTAAGTACAGAAGTCCTACCAGGCCTCTCAGAGAACAGACCTTGAAACTCTTGTAAGAGCTGGTGTAGTTCGGTTTTCTGCTCAGGCGACAGCGATGCTCCACTGACTAAGTCACTAATGACCTGATGGGTGTCTTTCGTGTTCGTCACTGAGCTTAGTCCCGGAAGCTCGACCGGAAGCTCTTCGGGAACGTTTACCATCATGCACACTACTGCTTCCCTTTGTCTATAAGGTTTGAGCAGATTACAGTGGTAAACTTGCTGTGCTTTCCGCTTTCCTGGCAGACTCACCACGTAGTTAACGTCCGACAGTTTCTGAACAATTCGTGCTGGGCCCTCCCACTGCACGTCTAGTTTGTTGTTTAGCGATGTGCGCAATATCATGACCTCATCGCCCACCTCAAAACGACGGGCCCTGGCGGTCCGATCATAATAAACCTTGGCCCTCTGCTGGGCCTTTGCCATTGCTTCACCTGACAACTCCTGTGCCCTTCTTAAGCGTTCGAGGAGCTTAAGCACGTACTCCACCACGACTGGGTCGTCGCCCCTGCCTTCCCACGATTCTCGAAGCATGCGAAGCGGAGATCGCAGCGAGCGACCGTACACCAGCTCAGCTGGCGAAAACCCCGTAGCCGCATGCGGCGCGGTCCGTAATGCAAACATCACCCCAGGCAGACACAGCTCCCAGTCAGTTTGATGTTCAAAACACAATGCTCTCAACACGCGCTTCATGACGGAGTGGAGCTTCTCAACGGAATTCGACTGTGCGTGGTACACTGAGCTGTGTAACAGCTTTACCCCACACCTTTCGAGAAAAGTTGTCGTCAAAGCGCCAGTAAACACTGTGCCCTGATCTGATTGGATTTCCGCAGGAAAACCAACTCGCGCAAATATGGACAGTAGTGCATTGACTATCTCAACTGAGCTGAGTTCTTTAAGCGGCACTGCTTCAGGGAACTTTGTCGCTGGGCAGATCACAGTCAAAATGTGTCTGTACCCCGTGGCTGTTACCGGCAGAGGTCCCACTGTATCAATAACGAGCCGTCTAAAAGGCTCCGTAATGATAGGTACCAATCTCAACGGCGCCCTTGATTTGTCCCCTGGTTTGCCCACCCGCTGACAGGTGTCACATGTCCTCACGAAATGGTCTGCGTCCCGAAAAAACCATGGCCAATAGTACTCTTGCAAGAGACGGTCCTTAGTTTTCTTAACTCCTAGGTGCCCGGACCACGAACCCCCATGCGACAAGCGCAACAGATCCTGACGATAGCATTGAGGAACGATCAGCTGATCGAACTCCACTCCCCTGCGGTCTAGATAGTTCCGGTACAGGACCCCACCTCTTTCCACAAAGCGAGCATTTTTCTTGGCGATGCCTTCCTTGACAATGCAGCGTATGTTTTCTAGGCTGCCATCCTTCTTTTGCTCGGCTATCAAAGCCGACCGGCTGACTTTTAGCAACCTATTAAGTCCGTCTGACGTAGGCGCGATGAGCAAATCTGCAGATAGCTCTTCTAACTTTCCCGCATCGGGAATTTCCTCTCCAGTATCTGGTGCCTTTAACGTTACAGACTCAATTTTATTCAGTTCAGGCGTGCTCTGAATATCAGCTTGCTGCGCCTCTGACCCTTTTTCATTGTTGGACAACGTCGGCCCCGCAACTACCGCCTTTGCAGCGAGCTCCCGAACCTTCGATCTGGTTAAGGCCTGAATGCTAGCCTCACCAAACAAAAGCCCCTTCTCGCGCAGGAGGTGATCGGACCTGTTCGAAAATAGGTACGGGTACTGGGGGGGCAGCATAGATGACACTGCCGCCTCCGTCTCAAGCGCTCCGAAAGGTCCTTCAATAAGCACTTTTGCTACCGGCAGACACACGCTATGAGCTTCCACGGCTTGCTTGATCCATGCGCACTCGCCCGTGAACATATGGGGTTCTACGTAAGAGGGGTGAACTACATCCATTGTAGCTGCGGAATCGCGAAGCACTCGGCACTCTTTCCCGTTCACGAGGAGGTCTCGCATGTAAGGCTCGAGAAGCTTCATGTTCTCGTCAGTGCTGCATAATGACAAAAACACGACTTTTGTTTTGTTTCCGGACACTGCGCCGAAAAGTGACCCGGCCTCTGGCACGTATAACAAACGCGCGCTTGCCTCGTCTCGAACCGTTTTCTGCGTTCGGCTTCGGTTGCCGCCGTCTCCTTTCGTTCGTGTTGCCGCCGTCTCCGCCGTCTCCTTTCATCCGCACTACGTGTGTCGCCCCTTGCTCTCATGGGTGTGAACTTTGGCCTCTCAAACTTGGAGCCAAACTCACCCTTTTGACCGTCCTTCGCTCCGCGAGCCCGACGCGTCACAAACTCCTCGGCTAGCTCAGCGGCTTTAGCCACCGTACAAACGTCTGGCCTATCCAAGACCCAGTACCGCACGTTCTCAGGTAACCGACTATAAAACTGTTCCAGCCCGAAGCACTGCAGAACTTTATCGTGGTGACCAAACGCTTTCTCTTCTTTGAGCCACTCCTGCATGTTTGACATAAGCCTGTACGCAAACTCTGTATATGACTCACTTTTGCCTTTCTCATTTTCCCGAAACTTCCGACGGAACGCCTCCACTGACAGCCTGTACTTCTTTAGCAGACTCGATTTCACTTTGTCGAAATCCTCTGCCTCCTCTCTATTCAAGCGAGCGACTACGTCGGCCGCCTCGCCGGGTAACAAAGTGAGCAAGCGCTGTGGCCACGTTTCCCGAGAGAACCCCTGCTTCTCGCACGTTCGCTCAAAGTTAACCAGGAACAAACCAATGTCCTCTCCAAGCTTAAACGGCCGCATCAGTTCAGTCATTTTGAACAATACTCGTTCTCCTGCACCGTGTGCCTGACTTCCATTACGAGCGCGTTCCATCTCTACCTCAAGACGCTTCATTTCCAAAGCGTGTTGACGGTCGCGCTCTTCTTTTTTCTCTTGTTGCTCTCGCTCTTTTTGTTCTTTAAGTTCGCGCTCCTGTTTCTCTTTTTGCTCTTTAAGTTCGCGCTCCTGTCTTTTTGACCTCTCCTCAATAGTCTCAAGGCATTCCGACAGCTCGTCATCCTCAGCTTCTAACTCAAGAATAGCCCTTAGCAGTTCTGGTTTTCTGAGTTTGTCTGAGACATCCAGACACAACTCTCTTGCAAGCTCCAGCAATTTCGGTTTGCGCAACGACTTCAAATCCATGGCTGCTCTGAATGCTGCTTTCTCTACTGCCTATTATTGTCTTGCCGCAAACTAACCCGGCAGCATCGACAACCACAATTACCAGCTCTGTTTCTGACACTAACAAAAGCCTGGCAAAACTCAGAAGAGGAAAGTCCCGCACTCACCAAACCTCGCAGCCAAGAATTCAGCGCAGTCGTTCCGCTGCACTCAACCAGTCATCACACAGGGCTCGTTGCACTGCTCCCGGATGGTCGTTGTGCTGCTCAGCATACAGTCAACTGCATATCTTCGCTGCTGGCCTCCGTTGTCGCGATCTCACCGCTGGCAGACAGTTGTTGTAATCGCACCGCTGGCACGAGTTGTTGGGAACTCGGCGCTGACGCCCGTTGTTGCACCTGGGTCGCAAGCCCCAAGGGTAGCGTTGGCCTGGCGGCCTGGGGTACAACTGGAAGCATCCGAAGGTCCCGGCAAAGCATGAGTCGACTGGTAACAACAAAACAACTTGTTTATTCTAACATCGCAAAGAGTTGGCGGTCAGGTTGACCGAAGTAGAGAGACGGGAGTGCACGTTACTCAACAGACGAAATCGGAGCACTCCTCTTGGCGTCCGGGGGCAGCTGCTTTTATCCTCTCGCAGTTGAGGGCAAGAAGGAACCCCTCTATAGACGAGCACGTGACTGTGCCGCTCGGGCACAATGGGATGAGAAGGTGGCGTAGCCGTCGTGCCGGCGCCGTTCGGGCACAATGGGAAGAGAAGTTGGCGCATACGCCGGGCCGCGCCGCTCGGGCACAATGGGATGAGAAGGTGGCGCATACGTCGTGTCGGCGCCGGTCAGACCCCCTCGCTTCACAGTTGGGGGAGCTCCTCTCCCCGGCTGCCGCGCTTCGACAAGCGTGGGCACCAACATGCACATACACACACACACGCACATGAAGACACGTGGCATTAGAACAGGCCTGGACGCGCTTGGCGGGGAGGCGTAGCGGCGGCGCCGAACGGGCCAAAATGTCTGCCGCTTTGAACGAAGCCCCGGCGTCCGTTGCAGCCGCGCCGGCTAAACCGCGCGTCGTAGGCGAAACGTAACATTACTGATATACACCGCAGTACAACTTTCTACGGCTCGTTTCTAAGGCAACACCGCATTCACTAGAGGCGCTTTTGTGCCACTTTGACGCATCGAACTAGCAGATGGAGTAAGAATGGTGTACAAAGATTGCACTGCGGAGTTAGTAATTAATAGGAAATTAGGCGCCAGTATAAAAGTGGAATCATCAGTAAAACAAGGATGCTGTTTGTCGCCTCTTTTATTTGCCTTGTATTTAGAGCCTTTCTGTTTGAAAATAATTAAGAGCCAATCTATTCGTGGGTTTATCTACGCAGGAATTGAGACTAGAGTTCTGGCTTATGCAGATGACGTGGCAATTTTTTGCCGTGATACAGAAAGCGTGAATAACACTATGAAAGAGGTTCTTTCCTTTTGCGCCGCAACTGGAAGTGTTGTCAGCTGGACTAAGTGCCTAGGTTTATGGCACGGCAGCTGGCCACAGGTACCCGAGTTTTTTTGCAATATGAACTGGAGCGTTACCCCTGGAAAATATCTTGGGGTGCCATTACAGCATTATCGTGACAGTGCCGCGCATTGGAGCGAAGAAATAAAAAAGAGTTAAAGATCAGACAGAAAAGTGGGGCGGGCATAATTTTTCGATGTTTTCAAGAGCTAGTGTTTGCAATTTGTTTTTAGTTACGAAGGTGTATTATGTACTACAAGTGTTATGCATGGCAAGGATTTCGGTGCAGAAACTTCACAGAGTGTTTGCGGTATATATATGGGGATCCACTTGCGAGAGAACTAGCCGGTGTAACTTTTTTCATTCGGTGAAGAATGGAAGACTAGGATTAACACATTTGTTTTTGAAACAGATTGTTAGTAGGTTCTTTTTCTTAAGGGACCAAAGTGATATATTTCTGCGTACTGTTATTCAGGTGAGATTGAGTTCTTCCTTGCCTGAGTGGGTTGTCTCATCAGCAAATGAACGTACTCGAACACCAATTGGCTTTCTGAGGGAAGTTGTTATGTCCTTTTCTTTACTGAAAGCGCATTTTTCGAATGAATTTTTGACTTCAGTGACGCGTAAGAAACTTTATAGTGATCTGGTTGATGTTTTCCTGCCGCATCCTGTTTACCGCATGATGTATAACTTAGGACCTGAACGCAATGTGCTGAAACGCGTTAGAAAAATGCCGGTTAGATCTTCAGCGAAGACCTTCTTTTTTCAATTGCATTCGGGCACTCTCCTTGTGAAGCCATGGCTGCAAAGCAAGGGCTTCTTAGTTCCATGGTCTGTTAACTGCATCATATGTAAGAAACCTGAAACTATTGAGCACATCTTTTTGGATTGTCATGACTCAGTTTTCTTGTGGGATGTTCTAAAACGAACTCTGAAGAAAGAACTGCCGTTAAGTCCTTTCGGTATTCGGTTCTTACCGTGTGCAGACACAGGGGGAGTGCCGGCTGACTTGGTAATGCTTTTGTGTATGAGCAGCGTGTGGAAAACGCGCATGGATATCAGGAATGCCCGCGTAGATGAAAGGTCTGCGAGGGAACACCTAAGTGAAAGTCTTAGGTACACACGTGATGCCCTCAAACACATGATTGAACCTCCAGAGTGGTTTGAGGAGCTTGACACTTTGGCGTCTGTGATATCCTCTGAGTTCCTTTTAAATATGTACAGTCTCTCGAAGTGATGTAATATTATTTTTCTGCACCAAATGACCTACTTTGTACGCGTTTGAGTGGTGTTGAAATCAAGGTAATAAAGAAAAAAAAAAACTCGTGGCTGAGTGGTAGCGTCTCCGTCTCGCACTCCGGAGACCCTGGTTCGATTCCCACCCAGCCCATCTTGCAAGTTGTTTTTTATTCATGAAGTGCCTGCCGGGATTTATCGCTCACGGCCAACGCCGCCGACGCCAACGCCGCCGACACCGGCTTTTCTGCGACACGAGCTCCTTAACGCTGTCGCGTTAATACGCTTCTTCTGCAGCATAGTACCTATCAATCCCACGCGCACGCAATTCCATTAAGTTTCGCAATACGAGAGAGACATTTCTTCTTGTTTTCTTGTGTTTTTAAGCTTTGTGAAAACCATAGTTTGTTTTCATTTGGCAAGGAAGTTTACCTTGGGGATGAATTTATTAGTGAGCTAAATTATTTTGTCTTTAAAAGTTAGCCAGTTGTTATTAAGACTTCGGGAATCGAGACTGGATTCAAACGCAGGCAGGAAATGTCGTAGTTCGTTATTAATTGCGTCGAAATTGGTCTTATCGTAAAAATAATTGTTTTGCTTCAGATATGGCATGTTGTGGGGACAAAAGTAAATGTAGTATGAATTACTTTGTGATCACTGATTTCACATAAGTATGCGATAGAGTTTAAGCTTTCATGGTTATCTGTAAGTATTAGGCCTAAAATTTTCGAAGAATCGTTAGTGACGCGTGTTGATTTGGTTACCAGTTGACTAAGGTTGTACTTCAGGCAAACATCGACAAATTCTCTTGCTTCATTATTTTCTGTGATTGCTGACGTTTGATTCGGCCAGTCAATGTTAGGGAAGTTACAATCTCTATAGAGGAGAATATGTGCGGTGGGGTGTTTATTATATTAGTAAGCTGAGATAATATTTCAATAAGTACACAGGCGAAATCTGGATCAGTACGAGGGGTCCTGTAGCATCCTGTAGCACCAAGTACTACTGTTTCAAGTGGCGCATGGCACATTACCTATAGTAATACAAGTTGTGAAGTAATGTTGATAAGAGAGCATGATAACTCTTTGTTAGTCGTGATGAGTACGCCTCCGCCACGTGCGTTTCTGCGGTCATGACGAAAAATATTGGGCAAGTCAGCCAGGGCCTCTGTATCTGAACTGCCGTCAGTAAGCCACGTTTCATTCAATATCAGAATGCTACTGCCAGATGACTGCAACATACTAGACAGGAGCACGCACTGAGGAAGAAAGCTGCGTATGTCAGCATAAAGTACAGAAAACGAAAGGTCTGACCTAGCGTTTTACGAGGATGTTGGCGCGCTTGCCGACGGCCGTACTGATCCCTACGATACCTCTCTGACAATTCCTGCTGCGTAGTCAAAGCTGTATCACTGAGATCCAATGTGCTAAAGTCTTCAAACACAAAGAAAATAGGCACAGATTTGCTGCTAGCAAAGGTAACGAGCTGCTTTTGTGCGGCTCGAACGGGACGAGTGAAGTCTTCGCTAATGCTGAGGTAAGTACCGTTTAGTTTCGGGCCATTTGAAAGAATAGATTCTTTAGTTTTGAAGGACGAAAGTTTCACAATTATGGCTCGTTTGCGGATAGTAGTGTGCCGTCCTATGCGGTGCACACGCTCTATAGCTTTTGGTTCGATTGTGAGGCGTTGATAGGAACCGGTGAATTATTATTTCTTCTGATTGAGCGTACGTTTCCTTGGGATTAGTGTCCGGAAGACCGTAACATATTAGACTGTTACGACGGATGCGGTTCTCGAGGTCGTCAAGACTCTCTTGTACGTCACACACTTGGTGAGTTAATTGAATAGCCACAGTGTTTAGAGTTTCTAGTTCTGCTCGGAGGCTTAGAAGATTTTAACAATGATTTTCTAAATCAGCAATGTGTGCACTATGATTAGTGATAGTATGGTTTGTGGTCGTTAGCAGCTCAGATATTAGTGTCTACTGGCCGGCGGATAACTTTTTCAACCCGTCCAGGATTATTTTGTCAGGACCAGGGTTTGCCTCTACGTCGTCTGATAGCATTAGCAAGGTGCGCTTGACTTTAAAACATTCATTAACAAGTAAATAGCAACATTGTGGGCTTGGAAGCTGCACCAAACGGTAATAATTGATTTTTTAGTAAGCTTATGATACCAGCTACCAAACTGCATCATGAGGATGAACGGATTATCGGTCTGTGTAGTGGCACAGCCGCGAAGCCCACTGTGCGCGCTGAAAGGCGGTTGCTTCTTTGTAGGCGGCCCAGAGGATGTGGTCGATGGCGATAGGGCAGCTGGATTTTTCACGACGATCTACAGCGCGAAGGGAGGCGCTGCTGGGGGCAAAGTTCGCCTTCATTGGTAGCAGGCAGGTAGCTTCCCGGAGTGGAAGGTGAGGCTGCCAGTACGGCAGACATGAGCAGCTTGGCGATGATACGGGCGAAAGCCTGCACGATCAGGATGAAGGGGTTAGCGGTCTATGCAGTGGCACAGCCGCGAAGCCCACACACGTTGGCGGCGACCTGAAATTTTTTGGTGTGAGCGGGACATAAGAGAGTTGTGCGTGTAAGGCCAGGTCCGCCGGCTGTTGCGCGAGATCTTCGGGTTTCTGATGTTGTGGTGCAGCGCTTGCATAGTACCGCCGTCCTCTTTGTCTACCATACTGTGGCGTCTGCTGGAGAAGGCACCGCTACAGGGGTCAACAGTATCTACGCAATGACACGCCGGCGAGACGTGAGCGTTATGAGGTGCTGGTCGTTCTGCCCAGAAGGAGTTACCTGGCGTGCACACATGTTGTATCCGCGTATATATAATTAGAAGATGATCCGAAAAGTCCAATTGTGCAAAGCTAAACTTTGCTATCGGTGTCAATGCTTCGCTCTTTGGGCAGACCTGTGACATATCTTTTGGCTTAAGGAGTAGTGTGCGCTCTCTAATCATGGAATGAAACCACCCCCATTGTTAAAATTATAAATTAATGGGAACTTTAACTTTACCCGCGGTAACTTCACTTCATAGCGAGCGCCAAGAGACGTATCTCACTGAGTGCCAGGGAGCAGTGAAAGCAGCCGACAATCACTGTCCCTATACAACTGATCACACAGGCTCACAAACCAGTGACGCAAAGGCTCGCGCAAGCTCAGCTGCTGCTCTCGCAACTTGCCGTCTAGCCACACATGTACGGCAACATGTCGTTGCTGTATGAATAGTGGCCGTTCTCGTTATGGAAACCGGAATCTCTTCTATTCTTTAGAGATGTGGTATAGACAATCTGATTTACGCAGAGGTGACCTCAAGATCGATAGACGGCCTTTGTTTACGTTGGCACGGAGGGCCATAGTTCTTCCTTCGCTGCAAATATAGCGGAAATTACGGAGCCCTGATATCAGTCAAACGGTGCTGCTACATAAAACAAACGCAAAAGTTGTAATATTGTTGCGGGAAGAAAGCAGGCTCACGAGTGTAAAAAAACGTGTATTTACAGATGGTTTATATGGCTTTCAGGCAACTGCCAGACTTCGTCTTCCTCTAGTCCAATTCAACTTCGTCTTTCACTTCACCGTAACATCACCCTCCAGGCGGGGTAGATCCGTCGCGGTGCAAGTTATACAGCCTCACTTAATGGGGGGACATAGGGCTTGAGCCTGGTGACGTGAACAAGATCGCTGGTTACGTTGGGAGGCACTGAAGGCTGAACGACTAGGGCGATATCGTATGTCACGTTGGACAGTTGGCGTAAGATCTGGTATGGACCAGAATAACGGGAAAGTAGCTTTTCCGACAAGCCGACGCGACGTGAAAGCGTCCAGAGAAGGTCAAGGGAACCAGGTGAAAAATGGTGGTCTCGGTGCCGAAGGTCGTAGCGTCGCTTTTGAGAAGCATGCGACACTTTGAGGCGATGACGGGCGACATCTCAGGCCTGGGCGGCTAAGTCAATAGCATCGCGAGCGTAAGCAGTGCTGGGTGATTGTACTGCGGAAGGTAGCAACGTGTCAAAAGGCAAGGTGGGGTCGCGGCCATACAAAAGGAAAAATGGTGAAAATCCGGCAGTGTCGTGAAGGGACGAGTTGTATGCGAAAGTGATGTATAGTAAAGCGACGTCCCAGTCGCGGTGATCATCGGAACCGTACATGGCGAGCATTTCAGTGAGTGTGCGGTTGAGTCGCTCGGTGAGGCCGTTCGTTTGAGGGTGGCACGCGGTAGCAATCTGGTGTTCTGTAGAGCAGGAGCGGAGCAGATCGACGACCTTCGATAGAAAGTAGCGGCCGCGATCCGTCAGCAACTGGCGAGGGGCGCCGTGGTGCAGGATGACGTCTATTAGTAAGAAGTCAGCGACATATGTAGCGCAGCTGGTTGGCAGCGCTCGTGCGATGGCATATCTCGTGGCATAATCGGTTGCTACAGCAATCCATTTGTTTCCTTTGATGGAAATTGGAAAGTGGCCAAGGAGGTCGAGGCCCACACGGAAGAAGGGCTCTGTAGGTATATAAATTGGTTGAAGCAAACCAGCGGGAGGCATGGCAGGCATCTTCCGGCGCTGACACAGGTCGCAAGAAGTGACATAACGGCGCATAGAGCGATAAATGCCGGGCCAGAAGAAGCGGCGCCGCAGCTGGTCGTAAGTACGAGTGATGCCGAGATGTCCAGCGGCAGGAGCGTCGTGAAGTTGCTGGAGCACGGCGAGACGAAGGTGCTTGGGGACGACTAGGAGGAGCTCCGGGCCGTCAGGACGAACGCTGCGACGGTATAAAGTTCCATCGCACAAGGTGAACACCCGAAGAGACGGGTCATTGGGCGAGGAGCTTAGGCGTTCCATAAGTGTTCGAAGAACAGGATCCTTGCGCTGCTCGTCACCAATATGGAGGAAGCCGGAGAGGGATAGAACACTGATGTCCCAGTCTGCATCGGTATCGTCCGGTTGATCCACGGGATTGCGGGACAGGCAGTCAGCGTCTTTATGCAGGCGCCCTGACTTATACATAATGGAACATGTACATTCGTGTAGACGCAATGCCCAACGTGCAAGTCGTCCAGTTGGGTCCTTCAAAGAGGAGAGCCAGCAGAGGGCGTGATGATCGGTTACGACGCAGAAGCTCCGACCGAAAAGGTACGGTCGAAATTTCGCGACCGCCCATACCAGCGCGAGACATTCTCTCTCAGTAATGCAGTAATTTCGCTGGGGCGTGGAAAGAAGGCGGCTAGCGTAAGCGATGGCACGGTCTTGGACCTGTTGACGCTGAGCGAGGACAGCGCCGATGCTATGAACACTCGCGTCAGTTCGTACTTCAGTGGGCGCAGAACGGTGAAAGTGTGAGAGAATCGGGGAAGTTGTAAGCCACTCAATCAGGGTAGAGAAGGCTTTCTCCTGTAGTGGTCCCTAAGAGAAAGAGACGTCTTTCTTAAGAAGGTCAGTGAGAGGGTGAGCGATGTCGGCAAAATTCTTCACAAATCGCCGGAAGTAATAGCATAAGCCCAGAAAACTACGGTCATCGTTTGTTGTACAAAGTACAGGAAAATTTCGCACGGCGTGAACTTTCTGTGGATCAGGCTGGATTCCGGTGGCGTTCACGAGATGGGGGGGGGGCAATCATGTTAATTTCACGGCTACCGATATGGCCCTTGGAGGAGTTTAGCTGAAGGCCAGCTCTGCGAGACACGGAGAGTATGGTTGTGACATAATCACATCGTCGAGGTAACACAGGCATGTAGACCACTTCAAGCCGCGCAAGAGAGAGTCCATCATGCGCTCGAATGTAGCTGGCGCATGGCTTAATCCAAAGGGCATGGCTTTAAATTGGTACAGACCGTCCGGTGTGAAAGAAGGCGGTTTTCTCGCAGTCCATCTCATCGACGCTAATCTGCCATTAGCCGAAGCGGCGGTCAATTGATGAAAAGTATTGGGATCCGTGAAGGCAATCAAGAGCGTCATCAATGCGAGGCAGGGTATAAACATCCTTCTTTGTTATCCGGTTGAGGTGACGGTAGTCAACGCAGAAGCGCCACGAGTTGTCTTTTTTCTTTATTAAGACAACCGGTAATGCCCACTGGCTACTGGAAGGTTCAATGATATCCTTGTCCATCATCCTGTCTACCTCTTTCTGTATGATGACCCTTTCTGTTGCGGAGACACGATATCGCCGCCTATTAATGAGGCTGGCGTCACCGGTGTTGATGCGATGCGTGACAACAGATGTCTGGCCAAGTGGACAGTAGTCCAAATCAAAGATGTCCCGATAAGGTGAAATGAGGTGACGAAGAGCTGTTGTTTGCTCGGAAGGAAGGTCAGGGGCGATCATCTTAGAAACATCGTCCGCAGGCGTCGAGTACGAAGGAGTGGGTGACAAAGGCCCGTTCTTACTGAGGAAGGATTCAGAGGTAAAAAAAGAAATCAGAAATTCTCCCAAAGGAGTGATATATATATATATGCGCTATGCCGATACCGTGTGGCAGCACATGTGACGAAAATCCAAAATTGAGGATGGGCATGCGAGCGCAGTTTTCGCGGATCCGGATTAAGGTGCTCGGTAGGGCAATATTACGCGACAAAACCACGTCAGGAAGCGGCGACACGACGTACTTGCGATCAGGTACGGAAGGGCAGGGCGTCAGGAGGACATTTGTAGCCGCTTGTGGAGACAGCCTTGCAAATTCAGCAGAACATAAGCGGTGTGAAGCACTAGTGGTTGCGTCGGCAGGAAGCGGCAGATCCAACTGTACAACACCTGCGGAGCAGTCAATTTGGGCAGAGTGTTTCGAAAGGAAGTCGAGGCCGAGAATTAGGTCGTGTGGACAGTGTTCAAGGACGATAAATAGAACAAAGGAAGGATGGCCCGCAATAGTCACACGTGCTGTGCACATTCCAAGGACCGCTGACGTACTCCCATCGGCGACTCGCACAGTGCACGGTACGGCGGGTGTCAGAACCTTTTTGAGCCTTCGGCGGAGAGCAGCGCTCATAACTGAAAGCTGCGCCCCTGTATCAACGTGAGATCTAACAGGAACGCCATCAACTTCAATGTCCAGTAGGTTTCCACATGCAGGCAGGGTGAACAGAGGATTTGTGGGCCGGTTCGGAGTTGCAGCTTCACCTCCGGGAGCTGCACCGCCTAGTTTCCCAAAGCGAAGCGAGCGGTTGCAAAAGGGGACGAAGAGCGGTGAACGAGAGGCGAACGGGACGTACGACCTTGCGGAGACGGGGAGCGGCTAGATCTTGGTCGAGCATTGTCGGCGTTGATGTTCCTCGTCGGCGTATAGGGCGAGAAAGTACGATTGTCTGGTACTTGGCGGTAGTGACTTGGAGACGACCACCGTGCAGGCGGCGACCAGTGGTTGCGGCAATGACGGGCGATGTGTCCAATACCGAAACAATTAAAACAGATGGGTTTATCATCCGCTGTGGGCCAGTCAGCTGGGTTGCGACGGAGTGGCGGAAAGCTTTGCGTCTGGGAGCGAGCGGTCGGAGAAATTTGGTAGGTGTTTGTATGGCGGACCGAGCAGAGAGATGGAATGCCCAAACTTGCTATTTCCTCCTGAACGACCGCTTGTATAAGGGAGATAGCGGTACGCTTTCCGGACAGTCTGAACGGACTGGAGCCGGGGCCATGGCCTCAAGCTCACGGCGAACGATGCGCGTTATGTCTTCCGGTCCTGTGGGCTGAACGAACCGCAGCGAGTCTTCGCAAGATGTCGCGGCGGTATTGGGCAATCGGTCGAAAGCTTTAGTGACGTGGCGGCCCTTCGCTTGTTCGAAGCGCCTGTACTCCTTTATAATTGCATCCACAGTGGCACAATCATTGCAGATCAGGAGATTGAAGGCATCGTCTGCAATACCTTTCAATATATGACCAATCTTGTCGGCCTCGGTCATGTTATAATCAGCCTTGCAACAGAGGGCCGGCACATCGTGTATGCACACGATGTGCCGGCCCTCTGTTGATAGGATTCTGTGGAGGTCTGAGCGCGGCACGCAAGTTTTTTTTCTTGCTGCCAGCTGACGACCGACAGGTCTGCCAAACAGGTCTCGCATTTTTTTCTTTGCAGACATCCCAGCTCGTTAGGTCAGCTTCATGTGTGTCGTACCATTGCTTTGCAGTTCCCCTCAGATAAAATATCATGTTTGCTAGCATTATTGTTCGATCCCACCTGTTGTTGTCGCACACTCGCTCGTACATCGTAAGCCAGTCTTCGACGTCGGCGTTGTCCGTGCCAGAAAATGTCCCCGGGTCCCGCGGATGAGTGAGGATGACCGTTGCCACTGCCTGCCGAGGCGTTGTCGCTTGTGTCGGTTGATTTGCCATTGTGGTGGCAGGTAGATGACATCCGCTGAGAAGTTCTTTGGTTGTACCCCGCACCTTCCACCAAAATGTTGCGGGAAGAAAGCAGCCCCACGAGTGTAAAAATAACGTATATTTACAAATGGTGTATATGGCGTTCAGGCAACTGCCAGACTTCGTCTTCCTCTAGTCCAATTGAATTTCTTCCTTTACTTCACCGTAAAAATATGTAATCTTGCGCACATGAGTAGCGTCGCATCACTTTGTGAGTACGCCACTAATCTGGTTGCAACAAGGTTCGAGCTCGATTGGCGTCCCACAAATGTTATTCGAAACTAGACCAGTGTTTCTGTGAGGGCAAGTAATTTTTATCTGCAACCACGCTCTCTTCGAAAAATTAATTATTTTCTACGGTTTTTTACGGGCCACAGCTCAAATCTACTTAGGTACGCCGTAATGGTGGATTAATTTTGACCGTCTGGTTCGTCAGTGCACGAAGCATTCTTTCTTCTTCTTACAAGGCAGAACACTTTAGGTTGAAGTGGATAAGGATGAGTTTAACCGCACCACGCCGTCGTACCACGGAAAGGATTTTTTTTTATCCTGCCACATAACGGCAGATTTGATGCTGTAAAGATAACCGTTTTTGTGCCCATTTTTGGTTCTTGCCTTGACGGTGTGTGCAGATGCATCAGCGGTGAACGGCCAGCCTACCGCCAATTTTCTGTAGCCTGAGCTTCCTCATGGGAGACCAGCTCAGACACGCAAGAGCAGCGATGGCTGATTCAGCGGGTACGCGCAGTGGCGCGAGCCAGAGGGGCTCAGGGCTCTACTCTAGGAGCAAGTTGCTCCACCCTGCCACAAATAGATATGTTTCTATCGATCTCTCGCAGCGAAAAAGAAAAAAAATTGTACGTTTATATAATTCTTATTTGACTGAATATACCATTATTTAAATTAAGTCTATATTAGAATAGTGGAACTCATTATTAATATTTTTTCGGTTTCTTGGGAACTGGCACTGGGAACATGTGTAGGTAATTCATAATAGCTACACGCTACTTTCGAAGTGAATTGTATTTGTGCATACCCAGTGTGATGTTGCTTGCTGTATGAGACAGGTTAGCGTCTAAGCATAAGCAGAAGTGCTTATCTTCTGGTCCTGTGCTTCCCATCAGGTGGACGTCTGGAACTCTTGCCGAGCACCTGGCGGGGAGCGCGCTTTTATATCTATTTTACCGGTAGGTATCCGGTGGCAGCACCCGACTATTTCACCAAAGCTGTCGTGGGATAACCAAGGCCCAGAAACCCACGCAAATCTGCATAGGGCCGTCTTTAGAGATGAGATATACAACCGTGCGCCAGTTGGTGGTACGGTAGAAAAAGCAATTAGAAGCCCCTGGTGGGTTTCCGGCATCTCCAGGATTCGAGTCCACTATCACCTGCATGCGAAGCGCACGCTCTACCATTTCACCACTGCTGCTATTACTGAGCATATAGCTACGATAACCTCACCACACTGCCTCTCTCATTAGGCCTACCGTCAATGTATATAACTATTAGAGATAAATCTTTCTGGCCTTGTACAAGTAGCTGACTAACAAGTTCACGCATGTGTTGAAACTAAATCCCGATTGATCCCTATAGAATGTCAGGGGATGAGCGCTTTATTTAAAATGAGTAAATACGTCAATAAATCCATCAATTAAACAATCAAACAATCAATGTTATTGAAATGCCCAGTAACAACCTCGTCGCCTTGCTACTGGTGCACGTGAAAACAGGCGCAACGTACTGATACCGATTTATACACAGGGTGTTCCGGTTACCGGTTATGAACTAAGATTTGAAAAATAAATGTGCGTATTGACAGTTTTCATCTAATTATATTATCTCAGAAGTTGATAAATTAAATAGGACCGATTACGTAATTAGGTGGAATGCAAAAATAATCTGAGTATCTCCAAGCGACGCCAAACATTACCTTGGGTCTGTCTGGCTACGTGGCATGTGCATATTTTTCAGTCTTGGTGCATGATAGTTGGGATACCCTATATACATCAACAGGAACAAAAAGTGCACATATATGACTGCGCTTAACAGTACAGAACACATATAATATGGCATGGCAAACCATAACATAGCACAACAAGTCATAACATACCATAACATAGCGTAACAAAGTATAACATAAAATATAGAAACAAACATTGATTGAGATTGCTGGTATTCTGACACCAAACACACGGTAACCTTCACAAGGAACAAGGCGACGACATACGCACCAACCAACAGAAATCAAGAGTACACATAACATACAACAATGCTGCACTACGTAACATACGAAATAACACTGACGTTTCTGAAAATAGATCATGAAACAGATTCTAGTTCTGTTTGACATAATAATAACGAGAAGAAAGGGGGTTAAGCGAGGGGCCCGGATTTATTGATCAAATATCATGAGAAGCCAAGAAACAGAGACACCAAGCACAACAAAGCGGAAAAAACTTCCTCTACACCTGGCGCCTAGCCGAGTGTCCTCCAGAACCTATACTTTGGGAAATAAAGTTTTGCCACCACTACCACTTGTACTTCGTGAATACAGACTTTAACAGAGCATAATATGTGTACACGAAGTCAATACAAAGCAAAATTGAAGAAACAGAAAAGGGATTACGCGTATACGTAACACACAACAGATATGATAGTTTTTGTTCAGTTATTAAATCTCCTCTGCAACTCCTTTCAGGAAAATATTGAAATTAGTCATGAGTATATGTAAGCACTCTGAATGGGCGTTATATGTCACCTGCACTGTACATAAAGAGTCGCAAAATTCTGAAGGCTGAAAGGCGCGCTGTTTTCTTGTGCCTTTCTGCGGAATGTAAAAGGGCGCGTTAGAAAGCAAGTGCGAACAGCAAATTTTTCCGTGTAATAATTTGTGGAGAAAAAGAACATTCGATTTGTTGTGTCTACAAGTGAGGGCACGTAACATGAGTGCCTGTGTTAGTTCTACGGAGATAGAAGGCTTTTGACAGAACCGATGTTGAAACAGAGGTGTGAACTTTTTTGCACAGTTTCGCGAAGTTACCAATTTGACCTACAAAAGATGGAGGCGTACTCAAGAACTGGAAGGCATACGCACTAATATAATGTTATAAATGACCCAGGTTGTTTGAAGTCTCTCGTCATCCGACATACTGTGCTGAGCGTTGAAAGTGCACGCTGCCTCGTCTATTGAGCGTGGAGCGAGAAAGTGGGAGAGCTATCGAAGTACACTCCAAGGTCGTTCGTTGCCTGAGGTCTTCGCAGGAGAACGTCTTTAATGCTATAGGGAAATAAAATCATGTTAGCCTTCCGCGTGAAGTTTACAACCTTCGTTTTTGATGCCTTTATGATCAGCTTGTTTCCAGCGCACCATGATGCAAAATTCGCAATGTTCCCATGAAGAGCGGTACAGTCATTAGCATGCTTTACTGCTTTGAAATGTTTCGCGTCATCAGCATAAAACAAAATTGAAGAGTTTTGAATGACTGCCGAAACGCCGTTACAAAACAGCGGCAAGAGTGCCCAGGACAGACCTTTGAAGAACTCCCCTTGTAACCACGTAAAGTTCTGACGACTGACCATTTACGCTAATGTAACAGTGCCGTTCGCGTAGGTAGCTTCTTATCAGCGCTGTGACAGAGTGGTGCAGATCAAGTTGTGGCAACTTTTGAAGGAGTATTTTCTGGAATACGACATCAAACGCCTTACTCAATTCAAAATAAATGACATCCAGCTGTCCTTTCTTATAAACTGCTTGAGACGCAGGCATCATGATGCTAACGAGGTTGGTAATTGTGGAGCGTCCCGATATGAATCCATGTTGCTGCGGAATGATAGTATTTTCAATAGAGGATGAAATTAATGAGTGCAGAGTTGACTCGAATACTTTAGGTGCTGCGCATTGGAGAGAAATAGACTTGTAGTTAGTCGCAGTAGTTTTTACCCCTGACCTAAAGACGGGAACGTCCCGCGCTGTTTTCCAAGCCTTTGGGAATGTGTTCCTCTTTAAAGCACAATTAAATATTCAAGTGATCACTGGAACAAGCAAGGACCCGTACGTCTTAATCAAAGCAGGTGGAATGTCATAAGGACCGCACGAAAAAGACGGTTCTAAGGGTTTAATGCTATTAAAGAGAAGTTCCTCTGAGATCAATAAACTTGAATCCAGGGAAAGGTGATTGGAAAGCTCCGTCACTGTACCCTTGACCGCACACAGAGCCGAAGTGTATGGCGAAGGCGCAGGCGACATCAAGAACAGTTTGGCTGTCGGTGCTAAGTAGAGAGGTATCTTGTTTGGTATTGTTGGATTACTGTTCACGAAGGTGTCTTCAGAAATACTTTGAATTTTTAAATGTACTCGCTTCCACATGTGATATATAGGTGGAATGATCACGCTTGTAAAGACGCTTAGAGCGTGCCCTGTACATATTAAACCATATATGCCAGTGTTCCTGATTTGTACGCTGTGCCTTGTGAGGACGGGCTTTAAGTTTCAAAGCTGTTTTTCAGTTCAACAGAAAAGCAGTGGGGAAATTTAGAGCGTTGAGCATCTTTTAGAGGTATAAAGTTCTTCATTCCATCCTGAATAGTATTCGTGAACGCCGTGACTTAGTCATTACCATATCTTAGTTCTACTGCTGAAGACCAGCGCGCATTATTAAGATAGTGCTAAAGGCCCACGTAATCTCCGCTTGAGAAATTAAAAGACCGAGGTGCTGCCGTATCCTTTATTTTCCTGCTACTACGGATCGCGAAGTGTAAGGACATATGAAGCGGGGGATGATATTTAGCTGGCCTAAGAAGGGGCAAATCACCACAGGACACATTCACAGTTTCGGGGTTACTAAGGCATAAGTCTATTACATTGCCGCAAGAATTCAGAATATCGTTCAATTGACACAAAGATGTTAAAGATATAAAATCAAGCAACGAGTTACTCGCCCTTGGCAGATAAGTCAGAAGAATGGGTTGAAACTTTACCAGTTTGCCAGGAAATGCCAGTCGTATTAAAATCACCAATTATGAGTATTTTATTGTTAGCATGGAACGATATAACATGTTCAAGACTGGCTAGAATAGTCAGCTACATGTCAATATTCATATCAGGCGCAACATAGAAATTCCCTACTTATAGCCTATTACTATCAGCACCCAAAATCTCCGCCTAGACGCATTCCGTTGCACATTCTAAATCAGGGTGCCGAACGGATCTGAATGATTGATTGATCGCAATCAGGACCCCACCGCCCTTTGATTTCGATGAAGGATCGCCGTCTCGTCGGAAAAATTGATGATTGGCGGTAAGTACGAGCAAGATAGTACTTCAGAGCACAACCAGATCTCTCTTAAGGGAATGATGGAAAAACAAGATCAAATGGTGCTGAAGAAAAATTGCGTCACTTTGTGCGTAATCCACGAACATTCTGATAGAAAACTCTCACATCACTGATCCTTCTTGTCATCTCGCTGAACATTTTTCAATATCATAGTATCGTAAAGTTCTCCTCTGAAGGGCTTGTCGAAGGGCTTGTCGGCCACAGTGGAGGATCCCTTAGACGCTGATAGCAGTCCTCTTTAACAGACACATGAAATGACTCGCAGGAATCGTACTTGGTTTTTGGTCGAGTGCAGGACAGGGGCTTTTCACCAACTGTTGATAGGTGGGCGGGGAGCTGCAAGCGATGGGTATCAGGCGCAAGCTTTGTCATAGCCTAGGGCGCACAGAGCGAGAACCAGCACCAGCAGCCAGCACTCAGTGTTGGCTTTCTATCTAACGTTGGCTGACTGGCAGGTGACAGGTGCACTGAAGCAGGTAGGCAAAGTCAACTGGTCAATAGCGGGAGCCTTCGACGAAGTAGCAACGGCGCACAGCATGCGCCGTTGCCTTGTACGGGTGTGCCGGCGGCGCATCACCAGAAGTGGGCGATGACGGCTTGCGCTCTCTGGCAAGCTTGTCTCCTACAGCGCGCACCTCGGCTCGAATAGCGCCCATAGATTCGGATTGCCATAGATTCGGGCGTCTTTCCTCTGCGCAACCGTGCGCTATCATTCCGCAGCTGCGCCACTGCATCGCTGAGGTAGAATATTCCCTAAAGCGCCTGAAGGAGAAGGCCGCGTAGGGTGGTCAGGTCAAGGACAGCCTCGGAGGCGTGGAGGGTAGTTAGGTCAATGACCGCATCAGAATCTGCCACGTCGGAAGACAGGGTCACCGATGGGGAGGCTAGTGTGTTCACACCGCTAAGCCTAACCCCAGAGAAGCCGGATTTTTGGCACAAGTTACAGGTGAATGTGTGCTCATCCGACTTTAGCAGCTCGAGGTCGTTGTCCGGCCGCGCAGTACACTCCGCGTGTGCACATAATCCGTAAATAATACAGCGAAAGCATCGCATTGGCGAAAAAAAGGCCGGGAGCACAAAATGCAGCTCTCCTTACTCGGCGCAAGGTTGAAAATAATAATAATAATAATAATAATAAATTAGTCACCTAATTTATAGTGCCCAGGAAGAAAAATAACTAAATTTTGGCGTTCGTGCCAAAACCACGCTTTGAATATGAGGCACACGCCACATGGGGGACTCCGGATTAATTCTGACCACCTGGGGTTCTTCAACGTGCACCCAAATCTAAGTGCACGGGTGTTTTTGCATTTCGTCCCCATCAAAATGCAGTGGCTGTGATTTTATCCCGCGACATCGGGCTTAGCGGCGCAATATAAAAGCCACAAAGCAATGACGGCGAGTTCCAGGAAGAAGCTACTGAGCCTTTCTGTGTACTGGGGCGCTTCAAAAGTAACAGGCAGGACACAAGTTACAGAAAAGAGAAGTGTGGTAGAGAAAATAATGTGAGGTATAGAAGTAATTAGGGTAAAAGGAAACAAAGAGGTGTGTCCTAAAGGGAGGCGACTATAGAACAAGATTATCCGCACACGCACGGAACGTCGGTAATGAACATTGAAAGCTGTCAATAGAGGCAGTTTTGAAGTCGAGCCATGGGATACTCACTCCTGCAACAAGGCCATGCAGAAAACGCGGAATGCAACATGTTATTTGCGGCGCAAAAAATTTCCGCACTGTAACGAAGCTTTGGGCAAAGTACAGCGCTATTAACCACCTTATACAGGAACAAGAGGTCTGATTTAATGTCTTGTATTTAGAGGTGCGCTGGAAGATAGAACACGTTTAATTAAATAAAGGGAAACCGACTGAAGTATATCTGAAAGAGCTGGACTACGGTCGAGAGAACGACAAAAGTGGAGCTTGAATAAATAAACTTATCTTGGACTCGTTCAATTACGTCATAATTAGATTTGCCCGTTCCATCCCAAACTATAGAGGCACATTCCAAATGTGAACACAATTCCAGAAAGGCAACAGGGGAGGGGAAATCATGCGCTATTCGACAAGCAATACAAAGTGCGCGAAGGGCATGGTGTTTCACATATCTAGCGTGTGAAAAAAAAAGCGTTTTGTAGCACTGCACACGAAGATCTTTCATTTCATCGAACGTGGGTAATGGCCCTTCACGATGAGCGTACAAAAAGTGCACATGATGTTTTTTCCGTGTGCAGCTGTAAACCACAGTTTGGAAGCGTTTAAGAGTAGCTCATTGGGGGGACAGCGAAAAAAATTTATTTTTACAGCGGAGCTGTATATGGCTAGGGTACCATAAAATTGTCCTGTCCGTACACAGATAATATCGTCATCAATGACTCAAAACCCCGTAAGCAAGCAAAGAATGCACAGGCTCATAACCCCGTAAAACAAAGGCGACAAGCACTCAGTAGAGTGAAGAGAACAGTGCTTACATCCTTTCTAATCACGCATACAACATACAAAACTGTATGTCGAAAACTGTCATCATCAATGGCTCATACCCCGGTAAGAAAGCAAAAGAATGCAATGGCTGACAGCCCCGTAAGATTCATGGCTACTCGCTTTGCTCGTGTTGCGATGACAGTCCCTGTGGCTGTGATTTCAATGTGCATGTGTCATGACCGAAAAGGGCATGGTTTACGCATTTCATGTTGCAGACATATCGCTTGCGATGCCACACCAACCGCGTACGGGCATCGATTTGACATTAGCAAATTAAATATTTGCAGTTGCGAGTATGTTAATCAGTGTGTGTCATACGACCACAAAACCATTGTGACCGTCGTTACTAAGTGACAATGAGTGATGCCAATAACGTCTTTACCGCAAGCTTATTTAGCACAATGTTTACAGCTCTGCTGGTCTCCACCTTCGCAGTGCGGAATGGTCGTGATTCTATTTTGGAGTTGAATGCAGTCCCGAGCACCGTCAACATACTTAAATAGGATTAATTACTCAGCACATAGACGGAATGAAGAACGTTCAATTACTGACGAAATGACATTTGCAAACTGCAAGAAGAGAAGAGGGCCAAGAACGGGTCCTTGAGGAACTCCGCTAGTGAACTCGTAGCTAACAGAGTCGCATATTTGCAATGCCAACAAAGTAAGACGTATTTTTCAAGTAATTCGATACCATGGAGGGCAGTGATGGAAGACGGTATGTCTATTTGCATGAGTTTTTTTTATGAGGAGCTCACGGCAAAATACGTCAAATTCTTTACTTATGTCAAAGTAAACAGCGCCTAATTCGCCCTATTATGTACCATACTGGAAGCATGGGTCATAAGGGTGACCAAGTTCATTGTTGTGGAGTGCCCTGATACAGAGCCATGCTGTTCATCGTATAAAATGTTCTTAGCACGAGCAGAAAGCAAGGAAAGATCAGTACAGCTTAAATATACTACTAGTGCTACTATTACTACTACTACTACTGCCACTACTACTACTACTACTACTACTACTACTACTACTACTACTACTACTACTAATAAAGCAATTATAATGCGATTCATCATATGGGACATTTTTGTAGTTTGGTGGCATCAGTAGAAAACAACATATTAGCTTTTGTTTAAGTTAGAAATGCGCCAATAACTCTACGTATTTGTCTTGAACCATTCGTCACTCAAATTTTGCTTTCTTAATTGGAAGTTAATTGAGAAGCCAACAAACAGAAGAATTAATTGGATATTCTGCAATATCATTCAATTAAATTGTTACTGTGTGCTCGTGCATGAGTAAGCTGCATGAAATAATTGTATAACATTTGTTTTCTCCGAAACAGTGTGTAGTGCAAGCATCAAACGTGTTTGTATATTGGCCAAGGGTCTAAATACGTTCAAGAAACCTATTGGAACTGAACGTTTTTAAGAGTTATTACAAAGCATCTACTGTTCGTTCTCCCTATGATAATTTATGAGACGGATAAAGTTACTCAGCTGTCAGTAACTTCACTAGTTTGGGCAGGAACAGCCTTGCAGTGGTCGTCTCCCTGCGCCCTGCAGCGTAGACAGGTGCTTCTTTTTATCGCTGCAAAACAGCCGCCGCAAAAAGATAGGTTGCGAGCGATCGTAGCTTCACTGCCGCCCACGTCTTTGTCAGATTTCGCCTACCTGCATGCAATTACGAAGTTCCGGCATAACGGAGACGCGGTACTCAGCGACGCACCCGACAGCTTGTTTAGCGCTGCCATCTTGCCTTTGTGGAGCACCTATCATTCACCTCCTCGATGCTCAGAAAACATGTGAAAGCGCACCTACTTTCTAGGTCACGCGACCCGAGATGGCTTGCAAGAATTGCGACGTCGAACAGGGGCCAAACAATTTTGTTGGGGGTAATCATGCGTTGTATCCATTGTTTTTTTCTTTTTGCATTGATCACATGCGCATTACTTTCTCCCGGTTTTTATTTGCTTTCCTTGTTTTTGTTATTAAACATTGTAATCTGGGCGCAATCTCTCTAGAATGCAGCCCATATGCAGGCAACGTTTCAGCATCAATTGTAGTTGGCGTTCCGTCGTCCTTGCTGATATGTCCTTCCGTCCAATTGCACTCACGGCAGCACACTCAAACTCTCTTTAACCGCGCGTCTGCAAACGACCAAACCATTCTCTCAAAATGGCTGTTTCCAGAAGACACATTCGACCCACTCCTTCGGGGCGTGCCCCAACTGCGAGAGATCTCCGATAAAGTTTGGCTGCTACGATTCCGCGGCGCGCATTGCCATGACCCGGCGCTGCTCATTTGCCGACTGGTTGCACAATATTATCAACGTCCTTGCCTGCGTGATCGGGATTACTTGGAATATTAACACGGTCCATTCGGTGTCACTGGAGCAGGAGAACTAAGCTTACATTCTTAATTCTTGAGTCAGTATTTCCTTAATTGTCTTTGTGTAACAACTGGCGTTCCTTGTACGTTTGATGTTCGCCTGCTTCTCAAACTATTTTGCTCGGTTGCAGACTTATGAATAGCTCAAAGAATAAGCGTTTAGATAACTACATAGGAATGAAAAGTTGGCAGTAGGGAAATAAAAAAAAAAACTGTACACTTTTGTTGCACTTCCCCAGAGTATATAACAGAGCTAGCGTACACAATTTGCTTGAGGCGATCTGTGCCAGTTATGGAGCAACACGCCGCATCGCACTGGTCGTGTAACTTTTTTTCCCCACTACTCTATATGGCGCCACTCTTTCTTTGTGTGCTTACGTGATGCCGGAGGTAGAGCACCGCCAACCTCATTGGCGGAGCTTGTACTGCGGGAAAACACATTGCGCTGTCGCGGAGCGCGCGCCAGAACACAGAACACGCGCAATGCGGTCGATGGCTCGGTCGGTCGGCTGCGCCCGCCGCAGGCGCTGCTGCCCCCCCCCCCCCCCCCCCGCCGTCGTGCATTCGAACAAACAGCAGCTGTGCAGCGTAGTTCGTGTGCAGCAGAGGCGAATGGCGGTGCTCAGGTTTTGCGAACCTGTGTGTTATAAAGCGATTACGAGAATAAACGTATCAGTAGAATCACCTGCAGTCGTAAAAAACCGACTGCTTCGCTCATCTTGCTTAAAACATCCCAAATTGGTGCAATGAGGCCACTGATCTGCAATGAATCGCAAACGCGCCCACTTCAATTAGGAGCGCCCAGCTGCTGCCTAACCAAGCTATGGCTAAAATGTCAGTGCTACGAAAGATCAGGACTGCGTGCCAGCACACAGCTGCGCATGCGTAACCACGCCGGTGATGGCAAAGTTGCCACCATAGTTGTGTCGAACAATATGCATGCGTGCAAGCGAAGACAACATGAACGACAAGGAATATGATGAGTAGATAAATATGATAATCAGTTGACATTTCAACAGCTGCTTTAAGCTGCCCAAAATATGTCACCGCCTTTCAGAAAGAGATTTATAATTTGAGTCCGTAAGTTACAATTTTAGTTTCTACTTTAAGCACAGCTAATTAGACTGGCTTTTACACCTATGCACTTTATAGTGGGCATTCTAACTTCTGTGGTGTCATATATTGAGAAAATAACTGAAAAGAATTGAGCTACCTCATTGCGCTTACTAAACAAGGTGTAAACAATTCTGCAAGATTGAATTCCTTTATTTATGAAATAAACAAGACATTGGTGATCTTACCGTCTCCGACATTGAACTACAAAAATTAATGAATAACAAATTCCGGTTCATATTGAACAAAGATTTTAGCATGCTTTAAGAGATGTTTATTTGTAACACTATGTTGCACTATGAGCAAAACGAGAGCAAGGTGAAAGCAGGAGCCAACGTTTCGACAAGTGGACTTCCTTCTTCAAGGCGACATATGCTTTCCTCGCCACAGTATACACCAGAACACCGTGAATTTAAAGCGCGCCACCATATCGGTCAGCGCCGGTCGCGCCATCCATCCGAAGCGCCGCGAAGTAGCAGGCCTGGGCTGTGCCACCGGGAGAGACGACCCGGCGCGAAAGCGAAACTTGGGCTTTTTAGCTCGGCGGAAGGCGTGTTTCGAGTTTTTTCTAACCTGTCATTTTCGCTGTCTCGATTCAATCAAACCTCATGCAAGTCCTCAATGGTCACACTGAGTGCAGTGCAGACTGCAGAAGCGAATACATCGGGTAAGTACGCTATTACGTTTGTACAAACCGCGTGCTATCAGCTAGAACAGGTGTGAGCTCTAATATCTCTGCATTTTTGGCACGTAACCTGTGAAGGAATATACAGCACTGTGTTGGTGCCATATATTATTAAAGGTTGCGCGATAAAGCTTTATGAAAATTCTGCTTTTCAACATGCATCATGCGGCAAAATTCCGGGCGCATACTTTGCGACGAGTTTCGCGGAAAGCGGTGTTTCTCCCATAAGTGCTCAGAAGCATGCGGTAAATTCATCGTTGGTGTCACTTATTCTCCTTGCATAGGCGCGGCACGTCGGACACATTTTCTCGCGCCTGCGGCGCTCGTGCTCTATCAGTCATGCCGGATTATACCATTCTCGCGCCTTCCGGCGCTTTAGCTTCAAAATAGCCCCACTGATTTTCCCGGGGGACCAGTAGGGGCCGTTGTAGAGACAGGGCCTGCTCTCCTGGAACAGTATCTTCGCTCGTGCCGGTCTTTTCGTTTTGTGCTCTCCGTGACTTTTCAAATGCATTCTTGAATGGTCCCCTTTGAGTTAAAATGTAGTGAAAGCATGCACTTGCCGAGCATCACCTGCGATACTCACTCGTGCATTTTTACTGGGTTGCTAGTTCTTCCAGTTCACTGCAGCTATACACCGGTGGCGCACCTTGCCGTTCTTCGTTGCGGATGGAAATCGGTGCAAGCTGAAAACACCGCACCGGCACGATTCCCTACGTCTGTTTTGCTCTTTGCAAAGAGAGCTAAGTAACCTGCTCCTTTTGCGCGGGTTCTTTTGGCATCCAAACGAGACTCAATGCCGCCCAGATGCCTTCTTGTACTTTGGATCCGCGTAAACGGGCGCATTTCCGCAGTTTGGAGTCCTAGAGCTGGCGCTTGCGATGTCTACTGGTCGCCGACGAACACACTTTGGCAGCCCAGTACAAAATGGCGCTGGCCGACCGGGCAACCCGGGTGCGAGAGTATGCGTTCGGTTAGTCTGGGTGCGAGGCTATCGTGATCTGGTCTATACATAGAGTTTCCTACAAAATTACTAGAGGGAACTCTGGCGCTGCAGTCGTTGTCCTACCATGGGAATGATGGGAAGTACATGGATTTGTCTGATCTTCGTGCTTGTGGATTCAGACGATCTTGTGGCTTTGTATATTACGCTATATAAATCTTATTGTCGTATATTTCAGCGCAATCTATATTCTTCGAAGTGTAGAAGACGCCGGGGACGTGTACAATTGCTATTAATTGCAATGATTGAGCTTGTTTATGTGCCCAAATCGAAACACACCAAGCGTCTCAAAGCACTGGCATGCCCGCGATAAATTCATAAGTGCGTTTCATTCGCTTGTCGATACATGCATCCGTGGCTTAATGGTTTCAATATCAGGCTTCTGTACTAGAGTCCCTGTGTTCGAATCCTGCAGTCGGGCAATTTTAATGATGTTTATTTAATTATTTATTACGCAATAAACTGTTGAAAATGACGAGTTTACTAAGTCACAAAGCCGTTTGAAGCCAAAAAGGACGAAGTTTACTCAAATCCATGTACTTCCCATAATTCCCATGCTGAGACAACCGCTCCCATTGTAGCTGACGTAGACACTAGCGCCAGAGTTCCCTCTAGTAATTTTGTAGGAAACTCTATGGGTCTATACGCGTGCGTCTATTTGTCGTACAAAAATCCCTCACGTGACCTGATCCTAGGTGCCTAGGGACAGCATCGTTTAGGGATTTTTGAGAAGGCGCGATGCTGGCGCCGAGCGACACCGTGCCGTGTTCGCCCTCGGCGTGATCGTTCTCTGAACCGCGCGTTGTTCAACATTGCTCATGTGATTGTGCGTGCGTTGCTTTTGTGTTGGTTGTAGGTTCTGTGTTACTTGGCGGAAAGCCGTGAGTAGTGGCGGTGCGGCAGTGCGGCTTTGGCCTCGGTGAGCTCTGGCAGTACAGAATCTGCGTTGTGTGACTCGTGCTTTCTTGAGAACCCGGCGGTGGTGACAATTGAAATATCGAAGTGGCCTAGCGTCTCGGCAGCGAAGTTCTGCGAACCGCGATGTGGCATCGCCCTGTCCGACTTTGCTTAACGGACATCGAGGGATGTGCTGCTCGCTGCAAGTCATGTAAATGCAACTGCCTCGACCGCCCACTGTTCAGCGCTGAATGTGTGTTTGGTGTGCTATGCTTGAAACGAGTGGTGCAGCCGTGCAGCTGGGGTGGCGGAGGAGCAGAGTGGCTTAGGGGCTCCGTTTGCGCGTTCAGACATTTGCTCCCGTCTTAGTCTCATTAGCGGCTGTCGCGGGATTGTGGTGTGCTAGCTCCTTGCCTAGTATGAAGTTTACGACGCTAACACACAGCATGTTCGCTTTTTTTCTGCGCTACACGTCATTTGCATGACGGCCGAGTCGAAAACGAGACATATCTCTATGTTCTTTGCGTTTGTGTGTTGTAAATTACGTTCTATTGTGGAACTTCTGGGAGTCTTATTACGCGAGGTGTGCGAGTGTAAACATAAACACATATGTGTGTCTGAAATTTTGAATTACCCATAATACCCTTTACGACTGATAAGTGGGCTACACGGCCTGTGTGAATCAGCTACCGTATGTTGCGACGCTCTTCTGTGTGGTAGACTGATGCATGGTACGCGTTTATTTCTGTACTGTTGTAAAAACCTTTTGTTTATTCACTCAATACAAATGTACGGCTTCTTCGCCGCAGTACATTTTAGTTACGCGGTGAAGCATACTAAAAGTGGGAGGGGGCCGCTATCAGCCAGCATAGTATGTCCACTTAGCCGACCTGAGAGGCGGCGGGTGCGCGAGTGTATAATTAAAGAACTCATTATTATGTCCAGTGACAGTGGAGATCATTAACTGTAGCACCAAAGTAGTGGACCACTACCAGAACAAACGCATGTAGTATGCCCATCGCAATTCTTGTGCTTATGCCAGTCTTCTTTTTTACAGCAATAGCTGCTATGGGCTAACTCCCCTGGTTGTTCTGATGTCTACTGGTGTTGTCACTGGAATTCCCAAATTTTTTGCTAGAATATAGCAAATAAAGTTCTCATTGTGCAGCCAGGATTCAAGCATACGATCAAAAGAGTGGCAGTCCACAATTCTACATTTCAGCCACTCTGCTGAAGGTACAGTCGTGGTGAATACTGATCCCGGATAGCGTGATCTAGCCAACAGGTGCCATGATTGGCTAACACCTGCTTAATGTCTGCGTACTGTATATGGAGCTGCCATCCACACCTTCAAGTTCTTACACATTACCTTCACACTTGTGAAGGCAGTCCTATGTTAAATTTTCTTCTTATATGTGATGACAATGATTGGGTGCATCTGCTTCATTAATCTTCTTCTAGTGCTTGGCTTCTCAGATTTACTGGATGGAGCTGTTGGTGTATTGTTTTCCTCAAGCAAAGCGCAAGACCTAGCAATGGGTAGCCGAAATATAGATTTGAGAAAACCAAAACGAATTCAGCAATAAGAAGCTAAAGGGTTGTTTTGGTGTAGATCAGTGGCCAAGTCCGGATATGAAAGAGGAGGAAGAAAAGCCGTCTTTTATTTTTAAACACTGGGAGGCACAACTCCCACAAATAAATACGACTCTTACTTATTTTACTTTTTTAAGGAGATTACCGACTTGCATTGGCAAGTGTTCACTTCAACAAACACTGCATATTTCACCAGCTACTGCATCATTGTTTCACATTACGAGTGAAGCTGCAATTTTCTTTATGCCACAAATTGCCCAATTTTGTGTTTTGCAGTAGGATGTTAGCAGTGCTATTAAGGCACTTAATTAATCATCAATAGTAGTAGAGAGAAAAAAAAGTAAGAAAGCAGTGGCTTTTTGTGCGTAGACTATGCATACACCTGGTGCTCTTATGGTCATTTTTTCCCTATTCGTTAAATTATTCTAAACAAGAAAAGTTTATACACAGACCACAACTAAACCACAGGTATTGTTGGTAAGCAAAGTATATTTATTCGGTGACATTTTCTGCAGCCCTGCTATTGGGTTTTCCTTCCTTTTCAGCTGTGCAGGTTCATTAAGAAGTGATGAAATAAGAAGTGAGACAGTTTGACAATTTTAATCGTTGAAAGACTTAGCGAAACCTTTTTCGAGTTGCTTTTTCTTGGTTTCAGACTCTGCACGTTGCATTTTAAGGCGTGTTTTCTGTGTTTGTTGCTTTTTCTTTATGGGTAGGGCATGTCAACATTTTTTACACCATTTCAAGTATGTGGTGCGATAGACTGTTCTTAGACGGAGTTTTGCCCTTTCATTCTGTACAATATGACGTCGTTTTATTTTGTCCAAGGCCGTTTTACAGCGTGATTGTAGCATTTTGCTAAGTGTTGCCTCTGTCACCCAAGCTTGAAAGATTGCTACTCACTGCTGGTGGCATGACACCCCCCCCCCATGTCACATTTCTTTTTCAATAAAAGGAAGTCTGCAGCTTATCCTGTGCACTGGTTGTCTTTTGTCTCTTTGAATTGCAATTTGTTGCCTATATTTGCTCTTTTGTTGCATTTCAGATTAGGAATGGCTATCATAATTCAAATTTAGCCATATTGCACACAATGTGGATGATATGTAATTGCAATATATGGCCACCATAAATATAATAGAAGGTAATAATTCAATAGTGCCTTTGCATGGTAGTGCAACCATGAATTGTGGCTATAAGGTGCCAGTGCTGCAGGTAGCACTGCTTGTGCAGAATATAGTTCAACTCTACTACTTTCAAACATCATTGTCTTTATCTGCACTTGTATAGCTCCAGTTTCTGCGAACACACATCTGGTGGAAGAGTGGCTTGCACCTGCAGTTGGGTCCAATGAATAGCCAAATTTCTGCCTGTTTTCATGTTATTAGCATATTAGTAAAGGCAGTCGTTTTTACAGTAGCCTGTTTGCCCAGTATAGAAGCTGCTGCAGGGGGTCAGGATCTCATACACGTCTTCAGCTTTGCAAGGGACACAGCATCTGGCACACAGTTTGTCACTGGCCATGCATTCGGGGCAAGTTGAGTTCACTCACTAGCAAAGGGAGAACCAAGCTTGTTGGGTATGAAGTAAACCGCCTGTATACTCAGTGGCCTTCTTAATTTCGTGTGACATATATGGGTATAGCGACCCTTGCTTTAAGCACTTCTTGTCCAGCAGCGGTCGTTTGCTTTTGAAACACTCAGGATAGCTTTCAGCAAGCTGGACAGGAATAGCACAGAAAAACCAGCAGATGTTAATTCTCGCACTTATTATGCGAAGCTTCGAACAGTATGATGAGGGCGTAAATAAATGAGGGTGTTCCTCAAGGCCTTGTAGCACATGTCACGAGTTTGGAGCAACATGATGTATAGCACTTTTTTGATCGCATGCTATAGGTTTAGCAGGTGTGGCCATGGTTGAAGTCACTGCAAGGTCAAGAAAACAGATATCTATGAGCAGCACCCTGGTAAAGGAGACTCTGGCAAAACTAGTGGGAAGCCTGTTGAACATCTGGTTGACCCACTACTTGCTGGCTCCATCAGGCAAAGTATGATAAAGAGAAGGAATTCGTCAACACATCATAAGGTTTTTACATATAAACACTGTGCTAAGGTCATGACATGCCAACAAGTCTTAGTGCACAAGCTATGCACGGCCAACTACATATGCCTTCTGTTCGAGACATTGCTCATTGTAACTAACAAGGATGGAGTGGACAAAAAAAGAACAGCAGCTCCATTAATTTGGTTTCACTGGTATGAACAGTGTTTTGTAAGTGCACATTGCCATACTCCCCAATGCCTTCTTGGGTGACATCAGCAAGGACCAGCTTGAGGCAAGAGGTAATAGGCGTCTTTACAAGCTAAAAATGCATGCATGCATGGAGAACACATTGTGTCCAAAAAGTAGGCACTTCACAGGGGCACTGGAGAAGAAACAGGTTATTAACAGTCGGCAAAGACAAGCTACTACACACCCAACACTGTTGCCATGTCACGACCTCTGAAACAATCCCTCTTAAAGAGGAAATCATCTTTGTGTACCCATAAAAAGGGCAGATGGGCAAAGCCCCTTCAGTAATGCTGCCAGCTTCAAAAGCCCATTTTGCACCCATCCTGAATGCTTCCTTCTTAAGACTTTGCTGGGTGCAAGCATTCTACTGTCCAAAAGCTGCCATTGAGAGCACTGCTGGTTTGGTGGCAATAAAGTTCAGAAGCAATTGCAACAAACCTCCCTTCCTAGCTGGCCTGGATGCTTACGGTGCTTATAAAGCAGCACCATGGGGCAAGCAAGGTGAACAGACGCCTCCAAGCCCTTGTTCGTTTATCACACTGTTCTGTTAGTAACAACCATGAGACTTGAAACCAACAAGCTCAAGTTCTGCACTGGCATGGTTACTGCGGAGGATCCATAAAAAAAATTACCGACGATTACGTTACTTCCTAATGCGAAATTTGAGCGCAGCAAATAAGCTGTTTCACCTTTTCGATAGATTGAGGCAAAGAAATCGAGCAACACATGTATGCGCTATCACAGAATTTTTTTTTTATATTTCCCGTACTCCTGGATCATGTCGACGGCGGCGACGGTAAGCTTCTGCTTCGGCGGCACGCACCTCTGGATTCTGACGGCGACGGCGCTGGGCCTCTGCTCTGGCAGCTCGCTTAGCAGCAGCAGCAGCAGCAGCAGCAGACGGAGGACTTCCATCGGTCGTCTCGCTCATGGCTCAGAAAGAACTGGCAGATAATTTCGCAGTGGCGAACGGCAGCGGCAATTTCGGCTCGGGCGGTGCACATATACAGATCCGCCGCCACCGATCTGGCTCTCTGATTGCCACCGCACAGGGCGAACGGCAGCGGCAATTTCGGCTCGGGCGGTGCACATATACAGATCCGCCGCCACCGATCTGGCTCTCTGATTGCCACCGCACAGGGGTTGCATTGGAGGAGGAGCGAAGAAAGGAATTAAGTTCGAGCCGGCGCTTTGACAACCGGAGACTCGCAGGAAGAGGGGGGAGGGGGGCGGCGTGTACACCCAGCGGCAAACGATGGGGGCAGAAGCGCGCGCAGCAAGCAGACAACACGATAAAGGGAGGAGGGAAGAGATAGCAGCGACTGACTGATGCCGCTGACGCCGATAGTGAGTCAACCCCAGCTGCGGAGTTGGTTTCAGGGACAACGCCGCCGATGCCGACACAAACAATATGATACCCTCGCTTCCGCAGCGCTAAGAACCAGGTCTAGCCGTGGGAAGGTGGTCACGTATTCGTCGACGTGCCGGGGCCTACGTGAAATAACCGGCGCGTCGGCAACTGAAGAGCACCCTATCCGCCACACAAGAACAGGGGGGGGGGACCCTTTCCTCCTCTTTCTGCATGGCGGCGACGGTGTTCTATGCAGTCACGTTATCTTGACTCTCTAGCGGCGTCAGCGGCATCCAGCGGTATCAGTCGGTCGCTGCTAGCGCTGGGGGGATGAAAGGGGGGCGGAGCTGGTTACGAGGCCGACGACAACGCCGACGACGACGCGAAACCCAGGAACGGACGCCAAAGAGCTGCGCTCTAAAAGCACAAAAACAGAAAACTCAAGGGAAAAGATAAAGCACCATTTAACACTTAGTATTGCTGCAGCCCACCCCCTTCTTTTATTTTGTCTGGTCGTGGTACATCTCTTTACTATACATAGGCATGAACTTAGGTGATGTTCCCAATCAGTGTCCAATCTTTATATGCACTATGTGCTGGTTCAAAGAGGCTCGAAATACTGTAATGGAAGCTTCAAGTAGAAAAGATGCCTGGAAGAAAAAAAAAGCTGTGCTGCAACCATCTCGGCAACATCTTATCCCCTTAATAAAAATTGTGCTTCCATACTAACTTGAGCCCTCCAGTTTAAAGTACCAGTGCACTTATGAACAATGAATCAATTCTCAAAGAGTATGTGCAGTCCAGCCAAAAGCAGGGGCAAGAATCCGCATTGGGCTCCTGCATTGAATGTGAATAACACGTATCATAATGGCGAATGTGCTTTAGTAAGCTTCCCTGCAATATCAATTTGTAATGTACAAAGAATTGTCGATGAAGCTTACCACGAGCACAGATGCACTTGCAAATTATGTCACGATTGAAAATAATGAGCACACTGTAAACCTATGTGCCCTTTCCAATCTTAGTATGCTTTACTGCACGATGCTTATTTACACCCCTGTATTGCGGTGTAGCAAGCTACACAAGAAACATTGCATAATCAGGCTTTTTACAATTATCTTTCTCGCGAAACACTAATATTTCGCGGTGAAACCTAAGCAATGTACTGCTGTGAAGCATACTAAAAGTGAAAAGGGGCCACTGTCACTGGACATTATTATTATTAATATTATTAATAATATTATTATTATTATTTGCAATACTGCCAGTCTCAGTATTGCAAATAACATGCTAACAAGCAGGTGGGCACAATTTTACAGAAAGAAACAAACAGGTCATGTTACATGGTACATTAAAAGAAAAAAAGAAGGAAAACGCTTCCGTAACTACTGCAGAAATCACCAATAATACAATACTTTTGGTTGGTATAACAATATTGTTATACAATAATGTTATACAATACAATATACAATATTGTTATAACAATATTGTAATACTAGAATTTATATAAAAAACAGCGAATTAATGACACCTGTAAGATTAGAGAACTTATACAGCTAACAGATAACCGCGCAGAAGCGGCGAGTTTGGGGGTTCAAATGCAGAAATTCTACGCACAGAAATAAGTATTACAGATATGTGGGAGTGTTAAGTGGCGTTTTCTCTGTTTGATGTCTCTAGTAGGTTGATGAACGATGAAAGTGACGGAGAGGAAACTATGTCTGAGAGGAGGAGATTCCATTCTCTGATCGCACGTGGGAAAAGTGAAAACCTGAACGTGTCATTGCGAATACTGTACTGGTTTAGTGTAAATGGGTGATTTTTTCGCGACAGGCGTGATGTAGACAAAGTAACGTACTTAGTTCGGTCTATCTTATAACTGTCGTGCATAAGTTGGTAGATGAATTTTAAGCGGGCATGTCTGGCCCTAACAGATAGTGTTTTAAGACCTGCATCAGCTAAGAGGTTTGTAGGGGAGTCATAGGGACTGTATTTGTTAAAAATGAACCTCACAGCTTTTCTTTGCACCTTTTCTAGTTTTGATATGTTAGTTGATGTGTGTGGAAACCAGATGATGTTAGCGTATTCTAAGACGGGGCGAACAAAAGTTGTATAGGCTAGTAGTCTGGTGTGTTTCGGTGCAAGGCGTACACATCGTCTAAGGAAAAAAGCTTGCGTAATGCGACTGAGGTAATATTAGCTATATGTAAGTTCCATGAAATGATAGAAGAGAATGTCAAACCTAGGTATTTGTGGTTATTTACTTTATTCAGGCAAGTGCCACCGAGGGCGTAAGAAAATTCTGAAGGCTTCTTTTTTGTTGTAAAGGACATGCATATAGATTTATTTGTGTTAATTGACATTTGCCATTCTTTACTCCAATTGGACACCAAATCGAGTGCTCTGTAAGTGGTCTGCGTACCTGACAATTTCTTTATAAATTATACAATCATCCGCAAAGAGCTTAATGTCACATTCAATGTTAGCAGCAATGTCGTTAATAAAGATCAAAAATAGCAATGGACACAGTACTGACCCTTGGGGAACACCGGAGGTGACAGATACAGACCTGGAAGGGGTGTTATCTACAATAACATATTGTGTTCGATGTGATAAGAAGTTTTTTATCCATGCAGTAATCTGACCACCTCCGATTGCAGCCTCCAGTTTTGCAACTAATTTTACACGGCTTACACAATCAAACGCTTTACTGAAGTTGAGGAGGATCATGTCTGTCTGACTTCGGTTGCTTAGGTTGAGCGCAAGGTCATGCACCACTTCGGTTAGTTATGTGACGGTTGAGAGGCCACTTCTAAAGCCGTGTTGTTGAGGTATTAATATATGTTCTTGCTCGAGAAATATAGTGATGTGTTTGAAGATAATATGTTCCAATATTTTACAAGATGTGCTGATAAGTGAGATTGGCTTGTAGTTGGAAGATTCGTTGCTGTCGCCGGATTTATGTATAGGAATCACCTTCGCTTTTTTCCAGTCATCTGGTAGTTGTGCGGACTCGAGTGATTTGTGGTATGTAATGGCAAGGTATTGGCTACACCATTCTGCATACGTTTTTAAAAATTCGTTCGGGATATCATCTGGCCCGTTAGCTTTCTTGATGTCGATATTAAGCAACAGATTAAGAATACCGGCATTGGTAATGCTTAATGAATCGATCGTTTTAGGTGGGCAGGGTAGGGAGGGAAGTAAGCCATTGTCTGAAGTGAAAACCGCGAAGAAAATGTTATTGAATGTGTTTGCTCGAGCTGTTTTCTCTTCTAGATACCGTTCGGGTGACACACCTAAACACGGGCGAAAGTATTTGCAAAACCTGTGTGGATTGTTGGTAATGAAGTCGGGGAATGTTGTGCTGAAATAGTGATGTTTTGCATTTTTTAACTTTCGTTTGAAGTCAGCGAGAGCGGAGGTCAGATTGTCTTTCAAAGATTGATTCAGCCCTTTTCTTTTAATACTATTTTACGTTTCGCTTGAAGGACCTCACGTGATATCCATGGGTTTTTCTTTTGTGGTCAGGTTAGGTTAGGTTAGGTTAGGTTAAGATTTCTTTAATTATACACTCGCGCACCCGCCGCTTCTCAGGTCGCCTAAGTGGACTGGCTGATCGCGGCCCCCTCCCACTTTTAGTATGCTTCACCGCGTAACTAAAGTGTACTGCGGTGAAGACGCTGTACATTTGTATTGAGTGAATAAACAAATGGTTTCTACAACAGTACAGAAATAAACACGCACCATGCATCAGTATACCACACGGAAGAGCGTCGCAACATACGGTAGCTGATTCACACAGGCCGTGTAGCCCACTTATCAGTCGTAAAGGGTATTATGACACACATATGTTTATGTTTACGTTCGCACTCCTTGTGTAATGAGACTCCCAGAACTTCCACAATAGAAAGTAATTTACAACACACAAACGCAAAGAACACAGATATATGTCTCGTTTTCAACTCCGCTGTCATGCAAATGACGTATAGCGCAGAAAAAACGTGAACATGCTGTGTGTTGGCGTCGTAAACTTCATGCTAGGCAAGGAGCTAGTACACCACAATCCCGCCACAGCCGCTAATGAGACCAAGACGGGAGCACATGTCTGTGAACGCACAAACGGAGCCCCTAAGCCACTCTGCTCCTCCGCCACCCCCGCTGCACGGCCGCACCACTCGTTTCAAGCACAGCACACCAAACACACATTCAGCGCTGAACAGTGGGCGGTCGACGCAGTTGCGTTTACATGACTTGCAGCGAGCAGCACATCCCTCGATGTCCGTTAAGCAAAGTCGGACACGGCGATGCCACATCGCGGTTCGCAGAACTTCGCTGCCGAGACGCTAGGCCACTTCGATATTTCAATTGTCACCACCGCCGGGTTCTCAAGAAAGCACGAGTCACACAACGCAGATTCTGTACTGCCAGAGCTCAACGAGGCCAAAGCCGCACTGCCGCGCCGCCACTACTCACGGCTTTCCGCCGAGTAACACAGAAGCTACAACCAACACACAAGCAAACGCATGCACAATCACATGAGCAATGTTGAACAACGCGCGGTCGAGAGAACGATCACGCCGAGGACGAACACGGCACGGCGTCGCTCGGCGCCAGCATCGCACCTTCTCAAAAATCCCTGAACGATGCTGTCCCTAGGCACCTAGGATCAGGTCACGTGAAGGATTTTTGTACGACAAATAGACGCACGCGGTCTATACATAGAATACAAAGAATACATTGTTGCGCCAAAAAAGGAAAATAAAGACTTCGGAAGGAAAAGTACGAAAAGACAGATTGAGCGCTTTTCGTACTCTTCCTTCCCAAGTCTTGATTTTCCTTTTTTGGCGCAACAATGTATTCTTTAGATCCCAACCAACTCGCCCAGCAACAAGTTCTACTCGACTATACATAGAACTTTTCATCGGCCGAGGAGAATAGGGCGCGCGGCGAGCCTTTCCTCCTCTCTGGTTTGGGCGATCGGGCGCGGCGCTGCTTCATAGCTTTGCTGTCGCGTGCTGCGGAAGGATTTCTAAATGTTTTAACGCGATAGTGTTAAGGAGCTCGTGTCGCAGAAAAGCCGGTGTCGTCGGCGTCGGTGTCGGCGTCCGCGGCGTTGGCCGTGAGCGATAAATCACGGCAGGCACTTCATAAATAAAAAGCAACTTCCAAGATGGGCTGGGTGGGAATCGAACCAGGGTCTCCGGAGTGTGAGACGGAGACGTTACCACTGAGCCACGAGTTCGATGCTTCAAAGCGGTACAAAAGCGCCTCTAGTGAACGCGGTGTTGCCTTAGATACGAGCTGTTTCTAAGGCTCAGGCGTGCGTCGCTTGCTCAGGCGCACATTTCGTTGTCGCGCCGAACGCTGCGTTGCTCGACGCTCACCGCGTCCGATGCGGGGCGCGTAGTCGCTGCGCCGTAGCCCATTGTCTTACACCGCTTGGCGGGTCGACGGGAACGCTGTCGTCGTGCGTTCATATAAGGTCGTCAGGGAAGCCCTTCAGTGCATCGGTAACTAAAAAAATTTAATTATGGGATTTTATGTGCCAAATCCACTTTCTGATTATGAGGCACGCCGTAGTGGGGGACTCCGGAAATTTGGACCACCTGGGGTTCTTTAACGTGCACCTAAATCTAAGTACATGGGTGTTTCCGCATTTCGCCCCCATCGAAATGCCGCCGCCGTCGCCGATCGGTAACTGCAGTACGCGGAAATATGTCCTGGGGGCGCAAAAATTTGACGCTCATTATCAGTCGCGGTGTGCGTATATGTTGTGAACTATTTTGCTTATATCGGTTTTAATTCAACAAAGAAAACTGGTGTCTCTGTATTACCAGCATTAAATGGTAAATCAGCTCACTCTCTGATCGCTCGGCGTAGGGAGTAAAACAAAAAACATGAGAGAGCATGCTCGTGCACGGCCAATCTAAGGCAACCACGAAACATCTAAGCGGCAGGCGCTATCAATTATTTGTGATGCACAGGCATCGCTCTCACGCATTTCAAGTCTCGTTGGCTTGAAATTACTATAAGTCTACGCTAGCCTTCCTTCATGAGGCTGGTGGCGCTACTCAACACAGCGATCACTGCGGTTGGTGAACCAGCATGATATATATATAAGCTGTGTGCTTCGGCATTGCCTTTTTGGCCTGTATGCGGCCATAACATATGAGAGGGATAGCGTCAAAAGAATGCGATCGCTATATTTGAGGACAAAACTTCCGTAATACGTGTGCAGGCGTCGTAGAGAACGGAACGAACACAACCGAAAAAAAAAATTCCGTTATCATCCTCTTTCTCGAAAAAGCAAGAGAAAACGGGCTAACGCCGCAATACCACCTCGCATAGTCACGCCGCACAACATTTATAGATATATAACCGCTGATGTCGTATGCTTGGACCATGCGCTATATAGAACAAAAATATCTGTAATCCAGCACCTACCACTGATTAGGACGCTCGCGCAGTTCATAAACGGTCGCTTTGTTGGACAAGCCTAATCGAAACCGTGAGGTATGCTGCTATTAATAGCCAAAACTATTTTATTCATGGCTGGAAACCTCGTCCATAGAACCAAATAGTCACGCAATGTAACTTGCAGCGAACAGTTTAAACGCTTGTCAAAGTATTCCAGCAGAGCTTCTATCGTAGCAGAACGGTACCCACGCTGTTACATTTGTGGCGTATGTTTAATTTCTGCTAAACCGCAGCTTATAACGAGAGGATAATACTGCAATACGGTCACATTAGTGAATGGAACATTCAGAAGTATACAATTGACCTCCGAGGCTGATTGTAGGCTCAAATATATGCGCGCACACATCGCGCTGCGTGCTCCGTCCGCCTCAACGCCCGCAGAAAGTCCGGCCATGCCGACTTAAACCAGTTCAGTACGTCTCACAGAACTTTATATTTATTTATTTATCTATTTATTTTGTAATGAAGCAGACGCGCCGCTGTGCATGTGCCGAAGAAGACGAAGGACCGTGTCTTGATCGCGAGTGAGCCCCGCGCTACGGGCAGCCCTTGCAGCGCCTTTACCTAGCGTTCCACAACGTTGTGAACGACAATACACCGCGTCGCATTTGGTGGAGGTTGGTGCAGCAGCCTGGAGAGACATTCCCCAGTTACATCGAGGATGTTCTCGATTTGTGCAAGCGGGTAAATCCCAGCATGTCAGAGGATGACAAGATCAGACATACCCTCAAGGGCATCGAGGACGGCGCATTCCAGATGTTGCTGGCCAAAAGCCCAACTAGCGTGTCCGTCCTCATTAACCTCTGCCAGAGCTTTGACGAGCTGCGCCGCCAACGTTTCTATCGCCCGCCAGAACATTCAAAACGCCGATTCCGTCTGGGGCATCGCGCTTTCTCCCGACATGACCAACTCGACCCTGTCACAGCATATCAAAGATTTTATTCGTGAAGTGGTGGCCATGCAGCTCTCGCTGCTGCCTCACAGCGACGCACCTACGGCAGCTTTGCCGCCAATGCTGCAGCACGCCATCCGAACTCAGATATCCGAAGCGCTTCCTGCAGCTCCTAGGAGCCCCCAACCAATCCTAGAGTGTGCCGCTGTCCCATACCGACTTTGCCACTCATCCTACGTCCCTCCCGCTCAGTTATGCAGCCGTGGTTGCACGGCCACCTGCGCCGACAGCTCCCTTTTCATTGCCCGTGCATGCGACTCCATTTCCAGTTGCCAGACCGTCACCACAGTTTTTTCGTCCTACCGAGACGCGGCGCACTATAGACAACCGGCCTATCTGCTTCGCCTGCGGCATGGCTGGCTATGTGGCGCGCTTTTGTCGCCGACACGCCCCAACTACGCGTACCACCTTTGACACGCCCAGCTATGTGCCACAATACGCCGCCACGCCTCCATTTTCACCGCGACGTCTTGATACTGATCGCCGGTCAGAAACTCGGCGTTCCCCTTCCCCTCGTCGCCGTTCGATTTCACCCTTGCGTCCTCGAACTCCCACTGAAGAGGGAAACTGACTGGTGCAGTTCCCGAGGCAAGAACTGCAAATATATCGACGTTTTCAAGACCTCATTAGTCGCCGCAAAATGTTATTACCGTTTTTGTAGAGGGAGCACCCGCAGTAGCATTAGTCGATACCGGAGCAGCCGTTTCCGTCATTCACGATAACCTTTGTCGCAAATTACGAAAAGTGACTACAGCTCTCTCTGGCCTGGTGCTCGCCACTGCCAGCGCGCAGCGAATTCACCCTTCAGCTGTATGCACGGCCCGTGTCGTCATCAACGACGTTCTTTACATAATCGAGTGTTTCGTGCTACCATCGTGCTCTGACGACCTCATCATTGGCTGGGATTTCCTGTCACGTCATCACGCGGTCATTGACTGTTCGCGTGCAGAAGTGTCGCTTTTACCACTATGTAAATCACTGCTGACCAGGGGCCCTATAACGTAGAACTATTCCAATATGTTTCTATTCCAATCTCCTGACGTCAAATTTGCGTAACCACCAACGCAAGCACCGGGCGGTCACCCGCAGGGTTGTCTGAACAGACCAATCAAACGCTCTCCTCGTTCCTAGGAGGTCACTTTTGTTTGCTTGAAAAACGAATAACATTGCCTACACCGAGCGGCTTGTCGTATCTAATTGGCTGACAAGACGCGAGGAGAACGCTCAAGTGGAGATGGATTCGATGGGGCCGAGCCACTGCACTGAAAATCGATAACCGGATGAAGAGGGTGGTGCTGGCGTCTACGATTGGTCGGCTTTCCCTTACTTAGTTTGCGGTGGCTGGTCGAAAATCGCGCCGGCATGCAACGGAAGCTCATGAAGGACGCTAAAACGGATCCTGAGCAAAGAATAGTTGGCAGAATGAGGCGGTAAACGTGCCGAAAGTGCTCGAAAACGCTACACGGCCCCGCAAGAAGTTTTATTATACTCAAATACACCCATGCTCTCCGGCAGGTGCGAGTAGCCAGCGTCTGAGCGATTAGCGGCAGCCATCTCCTATTCCTTTCGGAACGGGGCAGCCTGCGGCTATTCCGAAGAAAATTCAGTTTTGTTCGGCATATTATAGCATCTTTATCGCGTACACGTCACTTTGACGCGGAGAGTTCTTGCGGTTCTGTGACATCGCGTGACAGGCAGGTGAAGTGGATGCAGCCCGAAAACTTTTTACCAATAGCTGAGGGCTAATGGCGAAAAGGGGTCGAATCAGAAATAACTGTTTTTCTTTTTTTCTGTCAAATCATGCATAATCAGTGTGTACACATCATATCGGATGGGGAGGTATCGCGGTTTTCGTGACGTCGCGTGACAGACAGGTGAAGTGGGGGTGGTCGAAAAAAGTTTTTGACCAATCGTGGAGGGCTGATAGCAGAATTGGAATACAAAAGTTTGGAATAGTTTTACGTTATAGCGCCCCAGCTCTCATCACTTTGCCGACAAACTCATCGTTGATGACGACACAGCCATACCCTCTGAGTCGTCGATGGATGTTGTCCTGTCGTCTGATGCCGTATTTGACGCCACTGTAGTGTTCACCCCGTCTGATTTTTTGCTCCGCGCAAATGCATTGTTCTTCCGTTTGCCGTGCTTACTATAACATCTGGGTCAACTGTGATTCTGGTCACCAACTACTACCAGTACCCGATCAGGCTACTGCTGGAGAGACCGTAGGATACTTCCAGGCGGTCGACTGCGTTGACGATCTCGATATTCCTACCGACTCCTTCCGTCACGTTGACGCCATTGTTTCGGTCTCAGACTTATCACCTCACGTGGCTTTTGACACTTGCGACACCCCCTTGCGACACCGCCCGTATCGTGTCTCCGCTGAAGAGCGCCGAATCATCACAGAGCAAGTGGACGATATGCTCAAACGTAGAGTTATCCGTCCCTCTCAAAGTCCTTGGTCTTCACCTGTCGTATTGGTAAGAAAAAAAGATGGCTCCATTCGCTTTTGTGTCGACTACAGACGCCTAAACAAGATAACGAGAAAAGACGTTTATCCACTGCCTCGGATCGATGACGCTCTTGACTGTTTACAAGGCGCAGAATATTTCAGTTCCTTGGATCTGCGCTCTGGGTACTGGCAAGTTCCTATGGCCGAACCTGAGCGTCCGAAAACTGCATTCGTTACACCCGATGGTCTCTATGAGTTTAACGTCATGCCCTTCGGGCTGTGTAACGCGCCTGCTACTTTTGAGCGTATGATCGACACCATCCTTCGCGGCCAAAAATGGAAGACCTGTTTATGTTACGTCGACGACATCGTCGTCTTCTCAACCGATTTTCCGACACACCTCGCTCGCCTGCTTGAGGTTCTGACCTGTCTCGCATCTGCCAGCCTACAGCTTAACCTCAAGAAGTGCCGTTTTGCTGCGAGCAAGCTAACCATCTTGGGTCACGTTATCTCAAAAGACGGCATCCTCCCGGACCCAGACAAGCTCAGCGCCGTTGCAGACTTCCCAAAGCCCACGTCTATCAAAAGCCTGAGAAGATTTATTGGCTTATGTTCCTATTTTCGTCGCTTCGTACGCAATTTCGCATCCATCATGGCACCCTTGACAAGTTTACTTTGCGCCAGTAACGGCATAGCAGCGTGGTCAGCAGAAAGTGATGCAACATTTCAGCAGTTGCGCCACTTGTTGACCTAACCACCGATTCTTTGCCACTACGATCCTGATGCTCCCACGGAAGTTCATACTGACGCCAGCGGAGTTCGCCTTGGCGCGGTCTTAGCGCAACAGAAAGCTGGCTATGATGAATACGTCGTCGCTCATGCGAGCTGTACGGTAAAGAAAGCAGAATTAAATTACTCCGTCACAGAAAAGGAGTGCATAGCGATCATCTGGGCACTAATAAAGTTTCGCCCATGCCTTTACGGTCGTTCTTTTGCCGTAGTTACTGACCACCATGCCCTTGGTTGGCTTTCTTGCTTGAAAGACTCGTCGGGACGCTTGGGACGTTGGGCGCTTCGTTTGCAAGAGTACGACATCCGCGTCATGTACGGCTCCGGTCGCAAGCACTCTGACGTTGATGCGCTCGCAGGCTCCCCACTGACGCCTGATATGGCGTCTTTGTCACCTTCTTTGTTCACACTGTCACCGTTGGCCATCACTGACATGCTCACAGAGCAGCGCAAGGACCCAACACTTGTAATGTTACTACCTACCTTGCCCCCTTTTCCGTGCGGGACAACATTCTATATCGCCGCAACTACATGCCAGACGGTCGGAAATGGCTCCTTGCTATACCTCGTCATATGCGCTCTGACATCTGTGCGTCTTTTCACGCAGATCCCCTAAGCGCTCATGCCTGCGTCCTCAAAACTTACACACGGTTGTGTCAGCGCTATAATTGGCGAGGCATGTACAACTTTGTGCAAAAGTACATTCAGTCTTGGGGCCCTATAACGTAAAACTATTCCAATATGTTTTTATTCCAATCTCCTGACATGAAATTTGCGTACATTTGCGTCCGTGCCCACTACCGCGCGTAGAGCCAGCGCCGCAGCGTAAACAATCTCGACCGCACTTCGCAATGCCTACATGCCTAGGGGACAAACGCATACAACACGCGCTAAGAAACCTGATCCGTTGTGCCTAGGCCGAACCACATAATCAAGGAGCAAAGGCCCCCAGATGTTCTCTCTCTCGCCTGCAAGGGAACGTCGAGCGCCGCGAGAAACGCCACGCGCCCCTATACCTACTAGCATTTGTAAATATGCTACCCGGGCCGCTCGGAGTAGAACGCTCCCCCCTTCCCCCGAAGCCTTGCGCCCGACGGAAGGCTTCTTCCCCGCTTTGCGCAGTTGCGTGCGTGAGCTTGAGCCGCGATCGCCGGCTCGCGCGCTTTCACTCGCGCACACAGCGCGCGGCGACGATTTAGTCGCCCTTGGACTTCATACGGAACCTCATGACGACGGCGACGCCGACGGCATAAATACGAGTGGAGTGTCCCTACAAATGCTATCGCAAAAAAACTGGACAGTATTGATTCACAGAAGACTAAGCCAAATTTGAACATTCGAGAAAAAGTTCACACTTTAGAAGCAACGACACGCCATACAAGCAGGCGGTCACAAACACACACCTGAGTGGCTAGTTTTCGTGTGAGAAACTGCGCTTTAAAAAAACTTTGTGCCTTTCTGATTGCTGCCATCTCTTACAACGTTACAGAATGTCTGTACCTAAAATAAAGCCAGAAATTCAAAGAAGTAGGAAACCACGACCTCTCACAAAATAAGGCAGAAATCTATCACGCCATGCTACCTACCATACGGTCATGAACACGAATTAGAATGATTCACGCGCATAAGAAATATGCCAAGTCCTTAAAATGATGATCATGCGTCCGTTATTTATCGCTTCTTTTGTATGTAATTTTAGTGTTGGTGCAGCTAGGACAGGTATAAAAGTACTTAGCCATACAAACTTCAAAAAAAAAAAAAAACGACGAAGGCGCATGCTACCAGCTTGATAGATGGATGCTATGAGCGTCCCCTTTGAAACAGGGATGTGGGCGGCTCCACCACGCTCTTGTTCTTATTTTGCCTAGTGTCCTAACTATTTCTTTTCTTAATAAAGAAATAAGTCCCGGCATCAGACTTTCTGAACCAGTATTGTACGCCTCCATTGTTTGTGGTCTCCCTACATTTCTGCCACCTCGGGTGATTGATTCCACGAGAGATCAACACGGATATAAAAATTCATATTTTAGACTGCATTGAATATTTTATATTTTATGCGCATATCACTCGGTAGCACTAATGTGAACGTGGCTTCTTTGCCAAATGAATATTTTAGGAGGAAAAATAAAGCGAGATTCTTCAGTGTGGAAGTGCCTATTTCATGCACAAGGCATTTTCACAAATTGATAACGATGTGAAATACAATATATTACAGCTACAAATAATGCACTTTTCTGTGTAAAGCGTAGACGCAAAGAAGGGTCAGTTAGCCCTGTTTGAGGCTTCCGTGCAAAACGGAAGTGGTATAGAAAGATTCCTTAATTTGCTACAATCTTCAAGAGTTGCTATATATACATTCTTTTATCAACTAAAGCAATCCATGTAGCCTTTTCAAATTTGTAGGACTGTGAGACGTTAACCTAGTGCACAATTATGCTTAATATTCTTGCTGTATCACAAATTACAATTTCTACAATTCGCCTCAAATTTGAAATTTTGACAAGAATGAACATTATTTACAATTAAAAATAAGAAAACTTCGTGGTAAATTTTTCTCAAGATCACGTAAACAGCTGTTCACAGGTATGTGAAACACAATATTCAAAAGCATGTTGCATTATCTTGAGTGTAATCCCAATACAGGTGGCAGAAATGAGAGCTTTCCCAGAATGCGGCAAGGTGCTCGGAAAAACGGGCATCGGGGTAAACAGAACGTGCATAAGGCTCTGACTTGCCTAAACTTGACCGTGATTGCAAGACAAAGGCAGTTTTGGCCTTATGGTTGATACTTAAGCATAAAAGTGTGTCTAGTACAATACTCATTCGCTTGAGTAGGAATGAAGAGGCGTCAACATGACCTTTACGTGGCTCATTTTATTTAAGAGCAAGTGCGCGCCCCTTGCAGCGTATATAATTTGTGCCATCTGTTAATGTAGTTTGTATTTCTTTGTGTGCTACAGAATTAACGGAAAACTTTCTATGAATGTGCACAGCTAACAGAATGTATGGCAGGTAAATGCCTCTAAAAATGTCGTACTGATCATAATATAAGCATCATTATATAACCAAAGTGGCAGTGGTGGGAGTGGCGATGGTGTTGTTTAGGGCAGGGTTAACTGGCAGATATTGCCCGCGATTGCTCATTTTACCGCCTTTTAAGAAAAATAAAACAAGGAACTGTTAGATTACTATATCATGGAAAGTGCAAAGTCCCTAAGAGTCATCACTTGTCAGAAAGTTCACAGTTTCTAAGAAAAGCTGGAATGGAGCACGACATTTCCTCTCTCAGAAACTTGGGTCTTTTCGGAAACGCTACCTGTTCCACGCACTCATAAGGAAATTGCCTTCTGTGCAAAGCGTCAAGTAGAGCCTTTCTTTCTTCATTTAACTATTGGCAGGACCAGATGAAATCTCGGCCGAACATGCTGGTATACAATGCATGGGATTGTTGGTGGAGCACCACTGACGAATGCGAAACGATGAAAGCATGCAGAGAACACGCCCTCAGTTTACGAAGCGCAGCGGCAGTGGCGGCTCTTTCCGCTTTTCGACATAAGACCAACTGATCCAGAGGGCCAGATAACGCAGTTCTAATGAAGTGAATCCAGTACGCAGTGGCACTGTTGCTTGCCTCTTGACTTACTGACCCGTCAGTGTACACTTGTTGATGACCCGGATATGCCACATTGAAGTGCTCCAGCATGGGGGCAGAGAGAGGGAACAAGGCACTCCGAGCATAGCCGTGCATGCACTCAGAAAGGCTTGATCCTCTTCCAATTACCTGCAGCAGTGCGAGACACTAATACAACGCGATCCAAATTGGTGGTGTCAGGCTCGCTTAACCAAATGTGCCAAGACCGTATGCCTGGAACACGTGGCACAGATTTCCACTGGTTCTTTTTGACGTGACAAAAGTTCTCTGCATCGCCTGCACCTTCATTGAGCAGTTTTCAGCGTTGCTGTCATCTGCGCCACCATATCACAGGCTGACCTAATGACTGTAGTGCTGGGTGCTCTAAGATTGTAGAGCGAGGCTTGGTGTTTCACTAAGCCAGCAACACCATCGCAAGCATTCCTGCCATGTCCTGTGGCAGAAAAAAGACGCTTCGTTGATGCGTGCTCCTTCTGTGACAGCTCGTAAAGCTGATACTTGTTTTTAAAATGGCTGCTGGCGCCGTCAGACACGTATGTGACATGTGTGTCAAGCTGAAATTCTTCCTTCATGCACTCATATATTTTTTTCCAGTGCAAAGCAAGTGTGTGCAGCATCATGACATACGTCATCACTGATGACAGCAAAACTCACGAGTAGATCCTCACGTCACGAGTAGATGATCTACTCGTGACGACACACGTAAATAGCGAGGCTTGTTTATTGTGCCAATGGTATGGCTGTACTTCGTTTTGTACAACAGCTTTCCGATTCTCTGCAAAGTCAAAATAGAAGACACAAAATCTGTGCTGTTGATTTCGTTTGCCGTCATGTATCGCTGATCCTTAAATACCTCTTATGGAATCACGTATGATCCACCTGACAAGCCATACACCAAGCTCCTGCAGAAAGGCAAAGTGGTGTCTTTTTGACGAGGTCGCCATTTTCCCATACTGCATAGTTTACTTCTGTCTCTTCAGGAATTCCCAAAGTTGTAGTAGTTAAAGCATCCTTTTTTTGCACAATAATCACAATCGTACAGGAAACAATCACTCATGGGGGAGGTGCAAAAGCATAGTTCTTTTAGCTGGTAAATTGTGTAAGCACCTTCATCGAGCTCTTCTAGCGCGGAAACACACTGTGTGGCGTTGGCCCAATACATGCAAAGGCACACTTCTTGTTGTGGAGCAAGAAGAACCCAGTTTGGCTGGAGGGAATAAAACTCTGAGAGCCCAATAGATGTATCCGGATTGGCTTCCTTAAAGAGACGATAAGTCTCTCGTACTGAGCGGGTCATGAACCTCGTCGCAGCATACTCTTTGTTCCCCTCAATCGAAACAGATACTACATCTTTTTTGTTGGGACTCTGCCGAAAACATCGACGCTCGTTTTTGGTATACTATTTCACAGCTGTCTGGACTTCTCTTGGGTTCCACCGTCTTCTGTCGGATTCGTCTGGTGCTGACCATATTCAATGCCTATCGCGCCAGCGTCAGGCTTTGCATATCATATAGGCTGACAAATTTGGATTGAGAGCTTGGACTTTTCGGTGCTCCAGTTGCCTTGGTGACAGAGTCAACAAACGCATTCGCTCTTGGTACAATGAGCACGCGTCATAGCCTTCTTTAAAGCTGGTGAACCGTTCGGCGCACACGCCGCATTTGGTACCTCAGGGGTATAAATGGCGCCTGCACTCCACGGAGTGGCATTTGCACCTTGCAGTGCCACCGAGTTGAATTTGCTTTTGCACCGGGCGAAAGTTCCTTAGTCGCGAATCCGACTTCAGCTGACGCGCATGAGGCAAAGTTTCAAGTGGGTATAAGCACTGCTTTCTACCTCCAAGTTCGTCTTCTTGCGGCACGAATTCATCAGCTGTTTCAGCAGGGGAAGCATAAAAAATAGAGCATTTCTTTTAGTCACTGGAAGCAATTTCGGCATATCAGGTCGTCATCCTGCGCATGGCTGGCCGCTTACGGCAAGAGCTTCTGCAATGCAGATACACAATTGTCTAAAACCTTGCGGAAATTTCTATGAAGCGGTATTTTCTTTTTGTGCACCTTCAAGTAATCTGCACAAAAAACCCTATCACCACTGTAACGGTGAGCCATCGCAGCTCTACTCACAGCTCCAATCACTGCGAACACAGTTAGCGCTTGTCTATGATGAAGGACGACTGTGGGGTGTGCGCAGAACCCTCAGCACGAAATGGGCCTGTCGTCTGTTTCGAGGTCGTTCAAGCCTGATACAAGCAGACGTAAAACTGACAGCTCCTACCTGAACGAAGCGGAGGCAAAAATTAAGGTGTATCAGATTGACTCCCTAGTTAATCACCATTAGGTTCATTTTTTAGAATATGCAAGATAACTGTATCAGCACCTATAGGTGGTGTTTAAAGGAGGTTGTCTATGACGTATTACCGGCTATCCAATTGCTTCCGGCGTTTGCAATCAGCAAGAGCTTGATGTTCGAGATTAACTTGTGTTACCTAAAGAGTGCCATCGCTGGAGCATTAATTTGGACACCAACTATACTTGAAAAACCATAAATTAATAATCGGGAGCATGATGCCCAATTTCGGGAGTTGTCGAGCAGAAGTAGCCCATTCTTCACTTAACTAAAAACTGAAAGGCGCGAAAGAAAAGCAGTTTGGTAGGTGTGTAGCAAAATCAACGAGCTGTGTAATGAACCAGCACCATTAAGTTATCTTAAAGCTGAGGCGTGTTGTATTCAAAAAGCTAAAAAATAATAACAATTTGCACTTCTATTGCAAACAATCTTCCAACAATAATACATCTCTGAAAAGGTGCCAATCGTATAGAATTTTACGGCGCCTTTTAAAACCATTCTGTTTTACACAGAAACGCATATAGGAAAAAATGCTGAGTCTCGTGATAGGGCAGGTGCAAAAACGAGATGTGATATGCGTCAAAACCACCAAGATTGTAGCTTTGGCTCTCGCCTTATGCGACACTGCATCATTCTTGCACAAGAGGCAGCTTGTCTTTGTTTTTCACGGATGTCTTCTGCTTCTCACTCACTAATAAGAAACCCAAAATGCGCGGAGGTGCGTTTCCTCCGCCTTCAATAACCACTGGGTCACTACACATACCATATGTTTGCACACCCGTTACAGCTGCCACAGTCGCCGTTTCGATCGAGGACAATATTTCTTAGAACCGTTCTCGCCAAAAGACAATGCTTTGTTTACGTCGCGCTCCAATGGGTTTGTGAATGCAGAAATTTCGCTCATAGTATTCTTTCCCCGCTATCTCTAGCAGAATACAAAACAGTCTTGCTATAATTCCATGGTTTGAAAATAAAGCAGACGATCTATAAGGTTGTCTTAACATTTCTGCAAATCTTGTTTCTCACGCATTTTGGTATTCCCTTTATTCACACAGGATTTTCATTAAACTGATGATACACTCTACACGTCGCAATGGGTGTGGATCCTTCGCAGCTTTAAAAGACCGCGAAGAAAGCATATTAAGGGCCCTTTTGGATGTTTTAAAGAGATATTACTGGGCCAGTTGGTGTCGTCTTCAGTAAGCGTTATTTGGTTGCACGAGCAAGTGCAATGAGACACATCGAGCCATAGCGACACAGCATAAAACTAAAATGTGGGATATAAATCAGGGATGTGCGCGTCGACAACACTGGAGAACGCCACGCAGTGCGCGGTGTGTAGTACCAGCGATGGTACACTTTGATGGAGATGCAACACGCGATACCCGGAATATTCAACAAAGTGGCGTTGGTGCCGCCATATTACCTAACATAAAGATATTTTTCTTTTTCAGATGAAATAATTTGTGTAAAGCAGAAAAAACGCAAATAAGTATCTTGCGACAGACGACGGAGAGCAATAAATGCAACCTGAAATGAAATTGTTGTGGCTCTCATGAAAAACATTTGTCAAAAAATTCTGCGAAGGCGGATGACCAGCGAAGCTGTTTGGAAAACGACACAGAAAGGTGAAAAAGAATTTTGAACGAAGGCACGAACACATTTATTGTCTTGATGGGTGGTCATCGTGACGAAAGGTACGCACACACATTTATTTTACACATTCGCATTCATTCGCCTTATACCGTCTTTATATACATTCATGTTTTCATTTCGCGATTTATTCGAGGCAAAGAATGTGAGACCGCACTGACTGCCAGCGCCCTCGCAGAGGTACGGGCGGTATGGGGAGGCTGGCATGATGAGCTTGCTTGATTGCTTGTTCCATAGTGGCCCTTACCCGGGAGCTTGGCCAAGGGAAGGGGAGAGAGAAACACTTAAACGGAAAATGATATCGGGAAGTATAACGTTAATGTGAACCAAAAAATGGACTCACGTGGAAGACGTAGAAGTAAAAAATATGTAATTCTGTATAAAGAACAAACTTTGTATTCTTTTTGGGGGGTGTCAGAATAATTTCCAAGGCACAATCACGGATTTAATTCTCTATCCAATTATTTCCCAGTTGAAAAGCACAACAGGAAATTTCAGTCTATCGTATTTTGGGACGTTGTTTCTGTAGTTCTGTTGCCTGTAGTTCTGTTTTCTGTAGTTCTATTGTCTGCAGTGTGACGTCCTGTAGTAGAAAGTTCTGTAGTTCGTCATCAATATTTAATTAAAAATTAACAGAGATCTTCTTAAGGCTATGTAAATTTGTTAGTACAACAAAGAAAAAAGTAAAAGTAAAATTTAAAAAGAAACGTCCCCGTCAAGGATTCGAACTTGCGACCTCACGATTCCGAGCCCGGCATCTTACCACTGCACCACTCCTCTTTCATTTTTCTTTGTTACATGGGAAAGAAAACTGAAGGTGTATTACAAAGTGGACACAACTACACACTTAAAACACAGGTAAACACACACATGCATCCAACGAGTGCATCCAGTCTGGCGGAGGTTCCTGCACAGCGTACACACTTCTTACACACGCAGCACTTTCGCGAAAAAAGGATTTTGTAGTTCGCGGGCTTTCGGCATGGCGATCACAGAGTCTACTTCTCCACAGGCTACATAAACCAAGTACAATGAACATGTCATAGGGAGGACCACCTGTAACCTTAAACGGTAGAAACATAATTGAGTATGGAGTCATGTCAATGTCCTTTTTAAGCGTCCGTTGGAGAATGTCCCAAAGAAATATAGCGTCCCTACAGTCTATGAAACAGTGATCTATGATTTCGGCACGTGGACAGAGCCGACAGTTTGTTGACCACGGCACAAAGCAACCCCTCGAATTCAACCAAGTTTTAACAGGGAGTGTTTCCGAATGTAAATTAAAGAAAAACGTTTTTACTCCAGGAGGCACACACATTTTTCGGACGCGTTTAAGTACATCCTGATAAGGTCGGCTTAAATAAGGTGCACGATACAAAGGATCTGGAAAAACAGAGTCAACCAGTGCCGCAGAAATTGCTTTTAGACTCGCTGTGAACACGTACTCCAGGCTGAATCTAACTTTCAAGAAAAGAAATGTGTCAACAACCTCCTTGAGAAAGCCCCAAGGAGCCTGTGGGACATCTTTGACATTTGATGACACTACTATGTTAGAAACATAATGAACTAAACGCAGTTGCAACATTTCCCGCATGAACGAATGGTCACTGTCTCGAAAGAAGAACAGGCGAGAAACAATTTGCCTGACGAAAAGGTGTACTAATCCTAGACCACCGCGTTCAAGGGGGAGAAACAGATTGTCGCGCCGCATCGATTCACAGCTCGAACTCCAAATGAATGTTGCAAATAAGCGATGCAGTGCCTGAAGGCGAAGTCTTGAGCAGTGCAGTACTTGGAGCACATGCATAAGACGGGAAGCTAAGAAAACGTTACACACTTCAGCACGAAAGAACATTGTCACATTGCGCCCTCGCCATGAATTCACTTTACGTTGAATTTTGCCAACTTCTCCCGACCAATGAGCGTTGCTATTTCTATACTGTGAGAGAGGCACACCTAAATAACGCAGATCTTCTTTCCATTGAATTCCTGCGTAACGTGATGGCATTGTGGCCCATAATCCAAACCAAAAACCTGAACCTTTTTCAAAGTTAACGCTTGCACCAGAAGCAGCGCAAAATTCTTCTGTAATTGCAAGAGCGGTGTTTACACTCTTTTTATCGGTACAGAAAAAGGCCACGTCGTCTGCATACGCAAGAACCCGAACCTCATTAGTCAGTAATTTAAACCCTTGGAAATTTTGTTGTTTAAGAATGCTCATACAAAGTGGCTCTAAATACAAGCAGAACAGAAGCGGTGACAAGGGGCATCCTTGTCGTACTGATGATAAAAGCCTAATCGGATCGGAGAGAGAGCCATTCACTATAAGCCGCGTTGAGCCATTAGCATAACATATCCTGACACCTCTAAGGAGCAGAGATCCGATATTTATATGCTCTAGTATAGTAAACAGGAATGAGTGATTCACCCTTTCGAACGCCTTAGCCAGATCTACCATTGCCACCTGTCCAGTCCCCTCAGCTACATACTCTAGCACCAATCTGAAGCACCAGCCCCTGATGCCACATGTTTGATGATCACGGACCACAGATCTTACTACAACTTGCAAACGGTTAGCTAATACCTTAGCAAACATTTTATAATCCACATTGCATAAGGAGATAGGCCGATATCCGTAAACTTTTTGCAATTTCTTTTCATCATCGCTTTTGCCTTTAAGGACGGTGTGGTCCTTCGTACATTGTGGCGGTTAGGTACCCAACTTCCAAGGCCTCTCGGTACACCTGACGTAATAATGGTGATAAGAGGGAACGAAAACACTGATAAAATTCAGCAGTAAGGCCATCCGGTCCGGGAGTCTTGCCCTTCGCTACTGCACCACTCCTCACATGTCTTTCGAGTGTACATTTTGGCCATGTCAATAGTACGATGCGCTCATGTTTACATTTGCATTTTAAGAGCCAAAATCCGCTATACTCCACCGCGTCCACTTCCGCATCTCTAGAAGAGCAAAAGTGTTCTTACCATAGACAGGTACATCGTGGAGTGCTAGAACATCAATTTTGATGTACGATATCCATATTAAATAAGAAATTTAGAAATAGACAACAGTGACTGTTGGGGTTGTTACTGCTCATTTCGACAGTTGTCTCTCATTCTTTACACTTTTGAGCGCGCACATAATTCGTGTGTTCAATGCAAAATAGTTACATAAACATTCGTGAATGAGTGTTCTTTCTGACAGCATACTGGTTTCTCACCGCAGCACTGTACCAGAATAATGAGACCAGAGCGAAACAGCTTTTCACGTAACTTTGAGGAACAACCCAAAACTTCCTTTTCACTTCGCAAAAGCTTATGCAATATTTCTGGGAAATTCACTAATGTGTCAGTGTAACGGCACATGTAAGTCCACAGGCCTGTGTGTCACATTTTACCAAATAAAGTAAAACAGATACGCAGCCATTCCCGCAGATGGTATGATTTTGATGAGGCCGGTATGGCGTTGCTAGTGCCTCGTCGTAAGGCACAATTATAACAATTGACCACGTCGACTTTAATACCGGTGTCGGTGCTATCATTGCCGGCTTCAGAAAAGCACGATTGAATACCGTGCAAGAAAAAAGCGCAGTGTACACCACCAATGCGAAACTGACATACAATCTTAAAGTGTCGCGACGGAACGCGCTTCTGTCGAGGCGTCAAAACTTATGTCGCTGCGATAAAAAGTAGCACATTTCTGTGTAGTCCCGACAGAGAGTTCCTGTTGCGACGTCAGAATCGCTGTTCCGATAAAAAGTTGTTGTTGCGACTTCATACACTCTTGTGGTCGCGACAGAACGTTTCTGTTGCGACTACAGAACTCCTGGCCGTCGCGACTGAGTGTTTCTGTTGCGACGTCAGAATTGCTGTCGTAAAGTCAGACGCTGTCATGACAGGAAGCTGTTGTTGTGACTACAGAATTCTTGTCACGACAGAACTTTTTTGTTGCGACTTCAGAACTCTTCGTCGTCGCGACAGAATCTTTCTGTTGCGACGACAGAATTTCTGTCTTAACGTCAGAATCGCTGTCACGATAGAAATCTGTTGTGACTACAGAACTCTTGTTGTCGTGACCAAAGGTTTCTGTTGCGACTTCAGAACTCTTCGTCGTCGCGACAGAATCTTTCTATTGCGACGACAGAATTTCTGTCGTAACGTCAGAATCGCTGTCACGATAGAAAGCTGTAGTAACGACTTTAGAACTCTTGTTGACGCGACATAACGTTTCTGTTGCGACTTCAGAACTCTTGGTCTTCGCGACAGAGTGTTTCTGTTGCGACATCTGAATTTCTGTCGTAACGTCAAAAATGTCTGTCGCAACTACAGAAACATCAGGAACTTGTGTCGTACAAGGGAAATTTCTGTAGTCGCGACAGAAATTTCTGTAGTTGCGACAAGAATTCCTGTTGTCTTTTTCAACTGGGTCATTTCGAGAATCAACACGGTAGTCTTCTTATGTCATAGAGATAGCCGCAAATTGCCACGCAGATCTTGCTGTGGCTATAAGTTCCGAAGAAGAGGATATTTTGAGTAGTTAAAGATAATACCCAATTCTCGGAATGAAATTTCTAATTTCTTCCTCGGATTTCTGCATCCACGACATGCTATTGGAAAGTGATCAATGTGTTCGGGCTCCTGGCAGGTTGCACACAGAGGGAAGGCTGCCAGACCAGACCTGTATGCGGTGGGATGCTGCAGCGTAATTTTGTTATGGAGATTTCTAATTTACATGCGGGACCCATTTGTTGCCCCATAAGAAGGACAAATGATTACATTCTGGCATTTGGATTTTCAATTTTGTAGAATCTTGGAAAAGATAAATTTCTCTAAACAGCAGTCATATATAAATAAGCCAAAATTGGCCATAACGGGCATAGCTGGTCAGTCAAGAGAAATCCCCGCAAGTGTGTCTGCCAGTTCATTTAAGAATATACCAGGATCACCTAGAACCCATACCAACGGCACCATGCTTATGTTTGAGCGGATTATTGATTTAAATGTATTGGCTACAGTATTGTCTGAAGATGAAATGAGCGATGTGCATAGTGACAGTGAATCAATTACTATAACCGCTGTTCAATAACTTGGCGGAAGTTCTTGAAGAGCTAAAATAACGGCTGATAGTTCAGCGAGAAATATGGGTGTGAAACCCGCAAGGCGTAATGCATATGACCACGATAGTGGCTGGGAGAAAACACCCACACTCGCTTTCGCCTCATTCATTGACGCTTTAATAGAGATCACAGGATCTGTTCCCAACTGTGTTAAATGATCTTGTAGCATGCCATTTAAATATGTAGTGAGCAGGAGTTTAGCATTGGATACAAATATATCGTCAAATTGAATGTTTATATTAGGGAAGGTCTTGTTTATGCAAATGATCTCGCGTACATTAACGTTTAGTGGGTCTAGCTCAGTTTATACAAACAAAACATTAGGTCTATATAAACGAGACCAGTGCTCATCGAAAAATGCCATCATTTCACTAATAAATACAAATTGGAAATCTCAAAGAAGATACATAAATGTTTAAATAGGTCTTTACTGTTAGAATGCGGAATCGACAGGGAAGAGTAAGTGGTCGTGCTTCTTAATATAAAACATCACTGGCTACAAATTTTGGTAAACAAAGACAATTCCGAATAGCCTCGCGCTCTTGAAGAACCAGGGGATTAATTTTGTATGCTGGCCGACAAGACAAAAGCACGAACCAGTATCGTTCGAACGTACAGTCCATAAATCCTCATTATAGTATTCCTGCGTGGCCGAGTGTTATGTCGGCCAAGTCTTATCATGCCAAGTGCTGCCGCAGATTTACCATGGTCAATGTGATTTCCCCAGCTCGCTTTTGCGTCGTATACGCACCCAGATCTTTAATGAAGTCAACTTGCGGAATTCTTCCCTGATGATACTGGAGAGAGATATTAATTGGCACATTCAACAGAAACACAAGCAATTAAATTTTGTGGATATTAAGCGACATTCTAATATCTGCAAATGAAGCTTCAAGCGTTCCTAAGTATGACGGCAGTGTTCTTTGTAATGAGTGAATATCACTCGCAGACGCAAAGAATGCTACGTCCTCTGCATGGACATGCACTTGTACGGTATCGCACAATGGGATTGAGCTTAATAAAACGTTAAACAAAATAAAAGAAAGGAGGAATCTTAGGCAACTCTTCTTGATTGATTGTATTTCTTCGTCAAGAAGCCACGTTGGGAACAAAAAAATTTCCTATCCTTCAAAAAATCATATATTCAATTTCTAATATACCGAGGAAAACTCATGCTGATGAGCAAAACGAGAACAACGTGAAAGCGGGAGCCAACGTTTCGACAAGTGGACTCGTCTTTTTCAAGGCGACATATGCTTTCGTCGGCACAGTATATATAGGTAGGGTTCTTCTAAAGGGGAGATGGGGTAAGGCGAGTGGGCACCACTACGAGCGAAGGTGCGTTAGCGACGAGGGTGTGGAATTGAGAATAAAGGGTTGCTGTGCACAAGGCCGGTGAGACGACCGTCTGTCAGCCACGTGTCAACGGCCGCGTGTCAGCCGGCGTGTCAACGGCGTGCACAGCACCCGTACATCTTCGCTGGTGGTCGTGGGCTATCGTGTCTCTGAAAGAGAAAATAGAAGGAGTGGCAGAAACCGGTGCTCGCGAAGAAAAGTATATATAAAAATGCTGTAATGGAATAAATAAATAAATGAAAGTAAAAAGAAAGTGAGAGAAGGGGCAAAAACACTAAGCGACCAAACTAAATGTTGTTGCCAACAGCTTCAAAGAGAGCATAGCGAATAGACTCTAAAGCTCCCTTTCAAACGTTCATGCTTATTGGTTGCAATGTGTTGAACTTATGGATAAGGTATGGTTCTCGGTACGTTCTTTCCCGTCCAGAGCGGAAATTTGACTGTAAGATGTAGAGCTTTAGTTAATCAAATTTATAAGCAGTTGGTTGAAATGCTCGGCGACGGCTTTCGGAGGCTTCTTAGCTGTGTCCGCGCGATGTACGTTCATACGGACGTTCATTGATTGTCCCGTTTGACTGATATATTGTTTCTTACAGAAGGAACATGCAGGCATATAAATCACATCCGAACTTGTACAAGTAAAGCAAGTTTTGTGACTTCGTGTATATAACTATTTGCGGTGCTTCTAATTTTAACGTGACTTTGAAGGGTGCCGTCGTGTCCAGGAAGTTGATTTGTCTAGGACATTGGTGAGTAGTAAATTTAATACTCCGGTGAAAGCGATTGAAATGGCTAAATAAGTCGGTTAACGGCTTGTGCCGTGTTCCCATATTATAAATATGTCGTCAATGTAACGAAGATAGGCGTGGACTATTAAAGGGTGGGATTTCAACAGGTCTGCTTGAAGCTGTCCCAGAAAATGTTCCCATACGTGGGAACGAATGGTGTTCTAATGCTAGTGCCGCAAGTTTGCAGGTAGGGAATAGAATCGAATTCAAAATAGTTGAGCTTGAGAACTAACCTAAGCAGCGACAGGTAAACTTAAGGAGCGTGCGCTTGGGGATTGGTTGCGAGGGATTTCGATACGGCTTCAATTCCACCACTCATGAGTATGTTTGTGTAAAGGGCATAAACATCCACAGTGACTAGAATAGCGCGGTCGGAAAGAATTTGGTTGGCGTTGATGTCATCGATAATTCGAAGGAAGTGCGACGTGTCTTGAACAAAAGATGGGAGGGTGGTGGGGATGTTAGACAGATGGTGAGTTAAGAATTTCGATAGCGACTCGATAGGTGTGTTATTACACACAATATGTTGCCCTGGGATTTCTGCTGTAAATATTCCTTCGACGTTAACTTTATGTACTTTAAGAAGAAGATAAAAACGGCCTGCTTCTTTGATCTTGGGTATCATGAAGCGATATTCACATTGCGTGATCAGTTCCCTGGACAGGAGCTCCGCTATTGTGCTTAGCACAATATTGCTCTATTCTGAAGCTGGGTTAGAGTCAAGTTTTCTGTAACGGTTTTGGCTGCTTAGTTATTTAGAGGCCTCATCCTTGTGCTTTTCTATAGGCCAGATTGCGCCACTGGAGGCTTTGTCTGCTGGTTTTATTACAATATCATTCCCTTCCGCGAGTTCTTTAAGCATTTGGTGCTCAACTGGGGAAATATTTTTGCGTTTCTGTCTATGCCGCGTTGATTCTAGAATTTCCTTTGAGATTAGCTTGATGTATAACAAATCAAAGTCTCAGCACTCATCGACTTCGGGTGTCCACGTGCTGGGTGGTCTAAGGGAGTCTCTATCTCGTTTTTCTACCTCTGGCCTATCGAAAAAGAACTCCTTGATGCGCATGCGCTTGAAAACTCTGTTATATCTTTGTGGAGTTCCTATTCGTTTAATGCTTCGTTCGTGGGACAAAACGTTATACCCCGTTTCAGGAGGTCAACTTCATCGGGGCTTAAAGTCTGGCATATGTCTACTACGTTGCTGCAGTGCTCTGGCTGCCCGCCTTTAGCTATCGGTTACCTATCATCACCGCAACAGAAACTTTAAAGAGATCTTTGTGCGCGTAAAAGTCAGCCAACATCACACCCCCGCAATAAAACAGGTTGTCGACCCAGGTGCAACACCTGCCGGCACCTTCAAAGTCACATTAAAATTAGAAGCACCGCAAATAGTTATACACACGAAGTCAAACCTTCCTTTACTTGTACAAGTTCGGATGTGATTTATATGCCTGCATGTTCCTTCTGTAAGAAACAATATATCAGTCAAACGGGACAATCAATGAACGTCCGTATGAACGTACATCGCGCGGACACAGCTAAGAAGCCTCCGAAAGCCGTCGCCGAGCATTTCAACCAACTGCTTATAAATTTGATTAACTAAAGCTCTACATCTTACAGTCAAATTTCCGCTCTGGACGGGAAAGAACGTACCGAGAACCATACCTTATCCATAAGTTCAACACATTGCAACCAATAAGCATGAACGTTTGAAAGGGAGCTTTAGAGTCTATTCGCTATGCTCTCTTTGAAGCTGTTGGCAACAACATTTAGTTTGGTCGCTTAGTGTTTTTGCCCCTTCTCTCACTTTTTTTTTACTTTCATTTATTTATTTATTCCATTACAGCATTTTTATATATACTTTTCTTCGCGAGCACCGGTTTCTGCCACTCCTTCTATTTTCTCTTTCAGAGACACGATAGCCCACGACCACCAGCGAAGATGGCAATACACGGGTGCTGTGCACGCCGTTGACACGCCGGCTGACACGCGGCCGTTGACACGTGGCTGACAGACGGTCGTCTCACCGGCCTTGTGCACAGCAACCCTTTATTCTCAATTCCACACCCTCGTCGCTAACGCACCTTCGCTCGTAGTGGTGCCCACTCGCCTTACCCCATCTCCCCTTTAGAAGAACCCTACCTATATATACTGTGCCGACGAAAGCATATGTCGCCTTGAAAAAGACGAGTCCACTTGTCGAAACGTTGGCTCCCGCTTTCACGTTGTTCTCGTTTTGCTCATCGTCTCGAATTTCCATCTCCCGCCTTCCCCCTGTTTTCGGAGGTTATAATTATGCTGTTTAATGCGTTAAGGAATAAGACGTGCTCTACGCTGTCGAACGCTTTAGCTAAGGGTCACTAGAGCTGCATGCTGCCGCGTGCGTCGAACAAATCAGCATGTGCGCACCATGTCGAGCATCCAGGTCTAAATCGAAGCTGATACGGGCTTAACAGTGTATTATGTAAAAATGTTATTACCAGTGTGCAATACCCTTTCTATAAAGTGTATAACATTGGAAGTTAGTGCGATTGGCCTTATATTATCTATAGTAATTCCCACTCCTTGCTTTTTAGGCAAATGGATTATTTTTGCGACTTTCCTGTCTGGAAGTATTCATGCGTTCATGAGGGTGTAATTACTATATTTGAGAGGTATCGCGGGGAGAGGTTGAACAATATTTTCAGCAAGCCTCATGTAATGCCATATGCACACGGATCTGTGCCAGGGAGGAGTTGAACAATGTGCTGAAGCTCTTCCATTGTTACCTCTAAGAAATCATCCCCTTCCTGAGCCCCCACGAAGTTAACCTGGGGCTGAGTTGTAAAGCGCTCTTCTAAGCCTTTGACAAAATTATCTAATGATTCTAATTCTTTTGGCGATAGAACAACTGATTCGTTATTTATTGGCACTGGAACGGCCTCGCGAGAGCGGGAAATCCTGAACAGTGCTTCTTTATTACTGCTTCTCGATACAGAATGATGCCATTTTTCATTATATTTATCCTTCGCTAATGAAATTGTTCTTTTAAATATAGCAGCAGCATACTTTAAATTACTCCAATTAGTAGAGGACTGATTGAAAATAAGTTTCTTCCATGCAGCTTTTGGGCGTCTAGAATGTCGTGCGGAATCACTATTCCACCATGGACAATCAGTATTCCTTTTTGTGGATGAGGCTACAAATTCAGACTTTTAATGTTACTTTTCAATATTGTACAAATGCTCATGGCCTAAATATCTCTTTCCATATTTGTCACAGACAACAAAGCCGACTGCAAATTATTTTTTAATTCTGAATAGTTCACAAAAGTCTGCGCATGTTCATTTAAAGAGCTCAGGGGGCTGTTAATATTGACAATCGGGCGATGCTCATAACTAGTGCGGAATATTCCCCGTGACGCATGATGTGACCTGAAGTCTCTCGCAAACAATGTTCATTTTGCAATAGGCCACTGTCACATCAAGTGAGCGTACGTCTTGCACTCCAGCGGGAAAGTAGGAGTTAATTATAGAGAGTGTGGCGTAACCCGGAATACTTACTTCTAATATTAAGATTTCACAATCGCATGATAGAGTACGATGTGAAATTTTTGCTTCATGACAGAATTTAGGTGATATGAAGAAAGATATTCCACCACCTCGAGAAAGCCAATCGAAGACACTTGCAGTTGCTAAGTGAAAGTCTTGGTCAGCGTGCAACCGGGTCTCTTGTAATAGTATAACATCTGGAGATTGTTGGGAGATTAAATATAATGAATTTGTAGCTGCAGAAAGTATTGATCGGTAGTTCCACTGGACTATTTTAGGCACACTATGTTGACGGTAGACAAGCAGCTGCAACTGCTTGGCCCCGAATACTATCTTTTAGAAAGTCAGCCCTCGTAAGAGATTCTTTCGCACACTTTTTTATTTTAGAGTTAGGAGAATTAGGCAATTTGTTGTTAGGCGATCTTGTGCGTTTAAGAACTCGAGCGTCCATATCTACATCTCGATTGCCTAGAAAGTCTGAATCAGAATGGCATTCATGATCAACCTTTTTTGAAGTCGAAAATTTTGCTAAATCCACACTGTTAGAGGGACGATCAGTCTGACACTCAGGTGGCTTTGTAAATAAGGCGGCCGAATTTATACGCTGTTTGCTATTGTCTGATACATACCAGACAATTGCGTGGATATTATTGTAGCCAAAGAGACAGGTTTAGTAGAAACATTTTTAATGCTTTTTCCATTAATTTTTCTATCACTGTTACATCATTATATCACGGTTCTGGGAAATTGACGAGTCCATGCCAAGTGACTGACGGGCTGTTACACCAGCATAACCCTGAATCCTGCTCTGAACTTCTGCAAGGGCTTCTGGACGAAAGCACCGTCTCTTCTCAATTATTTCAATTACTTGGATGTCTTTCGACCTTGCAGGGCAGTTGGAGTAGTCGGCAGCATGATTTGCACTGCCCAAACAGCACATGACTGGACCTGAGACGTGCAGTCGCTCGCAGGATGGCCTTCCCCACTTAAACCGCAACATTATCGACAGCCATTAGCACTGTGTCCGTACCGCAAGCACTTGAGGCATTGTAGTAGTCGTGGAGCTCCATAAGGATTATACTCTGTAGCTTAATGGTCGTGCCTTTGTCTCTGATGGGCGAACCGTCCCTACAAATGTTGCTATTATTGTTTCTGTAGGGACCCTCTTATTACCTACAAGTCTGGTACAGCAGTACACAGAAACTACACCTGTACAGAAAATATCTCTAGGAGTTCTGATGGACTTATAGGTGGAAGCTTTAGCTCGGTTGCTCCTACCTAAATACATGTAAAAGGAGAATTCGTTTTTCTCGGCAACCACTGCAAAAAATTTTACGAGGTTTGTTGCATTGAAAAGAAAAACATAAAATCTAGAGAGTGTTGGCTTCCAATTTTCAATTCAGATTGTCAATGTTTTATTAAAAATTGGCAATTATTGAAAATTTTCAAAAACCAAAACTATCAAGTTTACAACTCTAACTCAACAATGAAAAATGATAATACAATTCTGTGAATTGCATCTAATACTACATCGAAAGCGGACAAAATTGATAGGTTAAACTTGAATATAAAACATTTTGTAATATGAAAATAGAACTTTTGCAGAACCCTTGTAACCAACGTAAGAAATTCAGGTAAAATATAAAATGACATATCGAATTTGTCCGCTTAGAGTGATTTAATGGATGCCGTGTACAGAACCGCGATATCTGCTCCTGATACAGAGCTATGAGTTTGTAAACTTCGTGCTTCTACTTTTTTCAAACGCTCGAATATTTGAAAATCTTTTTAACGAAATTCAAGCCCTAAATCGAAATTGCGCTTGCAACAGTCGCGAGAATTTAACTTTGTCTCTTAAATGCAACAAATTTCATTAAAATCGGTCCAGAGGTTATCTCCGAAAAACGTTCTTGCGTTTTACACGTATTTGAATAGGCCGCGTCGGAGTTGGGCCCGAGCTAAAGCTTCCTCTTAAGCTTATGTCCACACTGCGGACTAGGCCTTTGCAGCAAGGTAGGTGAGGAGGGATGAAGAAGGTCACCGGCTGCGTGGTAAAGTTAGTGCACTTTAGCAGATCCTGTACACAGGCCTGGTCTCGTGAACAACAGAGGACCTCCCCCTGCGCCCACCCCCGTCTAAGCTGTCGGCCGGACCTCTGCTGTGTGCTGGAAGAGTGACGATATTGCGCGAAGCTCCGATTGAATGGCCTTGGGGTTCTTCATACGAATAGCTCCTCCATTCGTAGATAACAAAGCCACAGGGTACGCTACTGGGTGGTTCCACTGCGAAGGAAGAATTCCACTTGTAGATCCTGCGGGGGAATGGAGGCAGACCAGAGGGTAGTCTTCTGGCCCGGAAATAAAACAGACATCACCTTGTCAATAACCACCACTTCCAATAAAAGGAACAAGAAAGAAACAATTAGGTTCAGAAAAAAGGTAATCGACAGCTACTTGTCAGCAAACCCGGATGAGGTCCGGACCACGGCGCACCACAACGACAGACGGCGAGCGCAGAAGGCAGAGCGGAGGCCTCGAATGCTCTTCTTTGTATTCTTCTGTATCGGAGACAGCTGTGGTAGCGATGACGAAGGGACGAGCGGTATATTACGCCAAAAAATTTGAGACAGAAATCATCACACCGACTAGCAGTGGGCCAGTGCCCTCAGTGCCTTGGTAAAGAGAGGGTAAGTATGGGAACGCTTGCACGATGAGCGCCATCGGAGCCGGCTGTGGACAAAGTCGACGAGGACGAACACGCGAGCAGTGTCCCGAACCATTGCTGAAGATGATAGTTTTAGAGCGCAGCTCTTTGGCGTCCGTTCCTGGGTTTCGCGTCGTCGTCGGCGTTGTCGTCGGCCTCGTAACCAGCTCCGCCCCCTTTCATCCCCCCAGCACTAGCAGCGACCGACTGATACCGCTGGATGCCGCTGACGCCGCTAGAGAGTCAAGATAACGTGACTGCATAGAACACCGTCGCCGCCATGCAGAAAGAGGAGGAAAGGGTCCCCCCCCCCTGTTCTTGTGTGGCGGATAGGGTGCTCTTCAGTTGCCGACGCGCCGGTTATTTCACGTAGGCCCCGGCACGTCGACGAATACGTGACCACCTTCCCACGGCTAGACCTGGTTCTTAGCGCTGCGGAAGCGAGGGTATCATATTGTTTGTGTCGGCATCGGCGGCGTTGTCCCTGAAACCAACTCCGCAGCTGGGGTTGACTCACTATCGGCGTCAGCGGCATCAGTCAGTCGCTGCTATCTCTTCCCTCCTCCCTTTATCGTGTTGTCCGCTTGCTGCGCGCGCTTCTGCCCCCATCGTTTGCCGCTGGGTGTACACGCCGCCCCCCTCCCCCTCTTCCTGCGAGTCTCCGGTTGTCAAAGCGCCGGCTCGAACTTAATTCCTTTCTTCGCTCCTCCTCCAATGCAACCCCTGTGCGGTGGCAATCAGAGAGCCAGATCGGTGGCGGCGGATCTGTATATGTGCACCGCCCGAGCCGAAATTGCCGCTGCCGTACGCCCTGTGCGGTGGCAATCAGAGAGCCAGATCGGTGGCGGCGGATCTGTATATGTGCACCGCCCGAGCCGAAATTGCCGCTGCCGTTCGCCACTGCGAAATTATCTGCCAGTTCTTTCTGAGCCATGAGCGAGACGACCGATGGAAGTCCTCCGTCTGCTGCTGCTGCTGCTAAACTAGCTGCCAGAGCAGAGGCCCAGCGCCGTCGCCGTCAGAATCCAGAGGTGCGTGCCGCCGAAGCAGAAGCTTACCTAGTGGAGTCTTTGTTAAAGGAATACGTGTGAAAAATAAAAAAAAATTCTGTGATAGCGCATACATGTGTTGCTCGATTTCTTTGCCTCAATCTATCGAAAAGGTGAAAAAGCTTATTTGCTGCGCTCAAATTTCGCATTAGGAAGTAACGTAATCGTCGGTAATTTTTTTTCTCACACAGATTTGTTGACGGACACGAAAATTGCACCTAACCGAAGGCATGGAAAAACAGCTTTGCTGTAATACACCATGGAGATTCATATTTTGGGGTGCTTAAGAAAATCTCTCGGCCCAAAGTGTATAGTACGTTTGAGAAGACGAGAATTTCTAAGTCTCTGTGGCTGCTTCATGAACTATGACACTACTCTGTCTGGTACAACGGAATACATCAGCGGTTATCCCCCTATACCCTCTACCCCCGATGCTTTGCACGCGATTGAAGACGGCGCGCTTACTCCCCGCCTTCCTCCCCTGCGCGCGCGAGATCGAGCCACGATACTCGGCTCACCTTCGCACGTGTTGGCTCGCACCCACAGCATATGGCACGCCTTCATGATGGTATGGCACATGGGAACATTAAGGCGAAGGTGATTCCGATGACGACGTTCGAAATGCTCCTGGAGTGTCCATGTACTTGTTATCGCCATAAAATAATCAGTGAACGCTAATTCACCACAGAGATAAAATGATTATCGGGGGCGCAACTGCGAGCCCACATGCACTCCCATGCAATACCGAGGTTACACCTGCCGCCCAAGCAAGATTCAGCTTTCGTTGCCTCTTCCTTCGACTTTTCCACTGCTACTGTCTGTCTTGCACACCGCGTGGGGAGATGATTGAGAGCCTGTATAATCTACATGGCAGGAGCACGGGAGAGGGCAAGCGCGACCTCAGCATTCACGCCTCGTTTGGATTCCTTGAAGCCTATCCAATAATAGGTCGCTGAACTTTGGTGTTGGGCTGTACTTACGCGTGATGCCCCCGCAGAAGCAGTGTGAAAATTGCAGCACTTATACTCCACAGTTGAGAGAGGAGACCGAGTATCAGAGTATGCGTTAAGCACACGCAGTCACGAAATGAGTGAATAAAAGCCACTCTTCCCTCACGGCAGGTCGCCTGATTGAGAGGAGCCTGGATGAGTGGAAAGGCGCCGTCGGAACGCATTCCTCGTTTGGGATGCCTTCATTAAAGGAAATGCTGGAGATTGCAACAGTTCCCCAGAAAGTGGAGAAATGCAAGTTCAAGGCTGTGCAAGTTTGTCCACGCCGAAAACTGGAGCAGCGCAGGCAGACACAAAGCCACATTAAAGCACTACAGCGCCAAGACAGCTTTACGCAAGTTCTCCTGCGAATCAACACTTGTGCTTCGATGTAATGCGCAGTGTCAGGCAGTGGCTTTGCTAACGTTCTCGCAAGCTGAATGAATGAATGAATGTTTGGTTTTTAATGGCGCAAGGGCCAAGTATGGCCAAAGAGCGCCATGTCCATGGTAATAGGTGCGCAATATACTTGATGAGTTCTATTAAGTTGGAGCGATGTGGCTGTAAAGGGGCCTTAAAAAGTAGGCGCTCTAAAGTACGTAAAATCTGTATAATATGATTATGGCGATGGCGTATAACGTGTGCTATGAACATTAAGATGCATTTAAAAGAATAATACGATATGTAAAATGTATAGGCTTACAAGATTGGCTAGAGCACTACTGCCTCCACAGAGCCCTTGAAACGCAAGGGTCTGGAGGCATGTGCTATGCAACACAATTATCGCAGCGCCATCCTCTGGAACGAGGATGCTCTACGAATGTAATGGGCTTATAACATGTAGGACAACATCATTTAAGAAATTGAGGACTGCCTTGATATTAAAAAGGGGTTCTCTGCCAAGAAACATAGCCGGGTGAAGAGGAATGTAGTATCGGTATGCAAGAGGAAAATGTTTCTTTCTCTCCGCTTCGGCTTTCCGGCACTCCAGGAGGACGTGGAGGACGGTAAGCCTCTCCCCGCATCTAGCACAGGTTGGAGGGTCACTTCCTGTGAGTAGAAAAGTGTGGGTGCCAAACGTGTGTCCTATTCTGAGACGACAGAATAGGACATCTGTTCGGCGTGATTTTGCTACAGAGGGCCAGAATCCTAACTGTGGTTTTATCAAGTGGAGCTTATTATTTGTTTCCCCGTCCCACAGGCGTTGCCAGTGGTTCTGTAGTTTTCTTCGTAAGAGAGGCTTCAGATCAGTAGCAGGGACCGCAGCGGTAAGAGTAGCTTGTGATGTAATTGATCTGGCCATTTGGTCTGCTAGAACATTTCCCTCAATACCTCTATGGCCAGTTATCCAGCATATAATGATATGCTGGTTAGATATGTATGCTCTGCAGAGAATTGAGTAGAGCTCAACAAGTATAGGATTCTTGTGTTTAGAGAGCGAATTCAGGGCTTTTACGACGCTTAGAGAGTCTGTATATATGACTGTTTTTCGAAGTTTTGATTTCATTATATGCTTCACTGTCGACAATAGTGCATGGGCTTCTGCCGTAAATATACTAGTTTCCGGGTGCAGCGCGCCGGATTCTGAAAAAGATGGGCCGGTGGCTGCGTAAGAAACCCCTGCATCCGACTTGGAAGCGTCCGTGTAAAACTCAGTGCAACAGTACTTATACTGGAGTTCTAAAAAATGCATTTTAATATGTGCCTCTGGCGCATGTTTCCAGACATCTACAAATGACAAATCACAGTCTATGATCTTCCACTGCCAAGGCGGTAACAGTTTCGCTTGAGTCATAGGACAATGTTCAAGGAGGGGAACACCCATTTCCTCAATTAGGTTCCTCACACGCGAAGCAAGCGGCTTCCTCATTGCAGGCCGGTTATGGAAGAGCGTAGCAGCGGCGATATCGTTTGTGGTTGGATAACAAGGATGTTCAATGTTCGCTTGTACTCTCAGGAAATATGTGAAACTGCTATATGACCGTTGTAGATCAAGTGACCACTGATTTGACTCTACGTAGAGGCTCTGGATTGGACTTGTTCTGAAAGCGCCCGTCGCGAGACGGATACCCAAATGGTGGACGGGGTCTAGGATTTTTAATGCACTTGGTGTTGCAGAATTATAAATTATTGATCCGTAATCAAGGCGGGAGCGGACAAGACTGTTATATAAGTTCAAAAGACACTTTCGATCACTACCCCATGTAGTGCGTGACAGAAGCTTGAGAAGGTTCATTGTTTTCAAACATTTTATTTTCAGATTTTGAATATGGGGAATAAACGTGAGCTTTGAATCTAAAGTGATTCCCAGGAATTTATGTTGGCTGCTCACAGAGAGGTGGTCTCCCTTGATCATAATACTAGGCAGTGGTGCTACCCCCCTCTTGTTTGAGAATAGTACGCAGGGGCTTTTTTGGGTGTTTATTTTGAAGCCGTTCTCATCCGCCCATTTAGACAATTTGTTTATCCCAAGCTGCACTTGTCGTTCGCAGACAGCAATATTGCAAGATTTGAAACTTACTTTAACATCGTCAACATAAACGGAATAAAACATTGCCCGTGGAACGACTGTATGTAGGCTGTTCATTTTAACAATAAACAGTGTGCAACTAAGTACGCCCCCTTGCGGAACACCAGTTTCTTGGATGAATGTTTTGGATAAGACATTACCAACCTTTACGCGAAAAGTGCCGTTAGACAGATAGCTTTCGATTGTGTTCAACATGTTCCCACAGACGCCCAACGCGGAAAGATCGCGGAGGATCCCATATCGCCACGTCGTGTCGTACGCTTTCTCTAAGTCCAGAAACACTGAAAGTAAAAACTGTTTATGAATGAAGGCATCTCTAATATTTGCCTCAATGCGGACAAGGTGGTCTATTGTCGACCTTCCCTCTCGGAAACCGCATTGAAGGGGGTCTAGTTTATTGTTGCTCTCTAGGAAGCTGATTAATCGCCGGTTTACCATTTTTTCAAAAGCTTTGCACAGACAACTTGTTAGAGCTATTGGCCTGTAGCTGCTGGCTAAGGCAGGATCTTTCCCTTGTTTAAGTATGGGAATTACTATAGCTTCTTTCCAGGACGATGGGATATACCCTGCCGCCCACATGGTATTAAAAAGAGATATAAGTGTTTCCAGAGCTTCAGGGTGTAGGTGTCTAATCATTTCGTACATGATACGATCGCCACCTGGCGCCGAGTGGTTGCGAGAAGCCAGAGAGGCCTTAAGTTCCGCCAAAGTAAATGGACAATTGTAAGCATCACTCGATGAGCCTTTGCGGTTTATGGGATGTCTCTCCTCACGTTCTTTGTGTCTTAAAAATGTTTCTGTATAGTGCGATGCACTGGAGATATATTGAAAGTAGTCGCCTAGACAATCCGCATGATTTTCCAGGCTATCACCTTGGCTACTTACTAACGGTAGGGGATGTGACTCCCGGCCTATTAACTTGATGATGATGATGTGTTGTGTTTTGTGGCGCAAGGGCCAGGTTTGGCCAAAGAGCGCCATGACACGTGGTAATGTTGAAGATGTATTATGGAAGATGTGACTTGGCTGTAAAGTGGCCTAAAAATATTCGCTGTAAAGTGCGTAAAATGTTCGTGCTATAAAATTATGGTGATGACTTATGACGAATACTATAAAGATTAAAATCCATCGTAGAAGAATGATGCAAATTATAAAATATATAAGATCGTAAAATTACTTGCAGCACTGCTGCCTCGACAGAGCCCTTGAAAGACAAGGGCCTAGAGGCATGTGCTATACTAAAGAGATATCGCAGCGGCATCCTCTGAAGAGAGGACCCGCTACGAACATGTGGGGCTAAAAACATGCAAGACAACATCTTTCAGAAAACTTAGGACGGCGTTGGTGTCAAATAAAGGTTCTGGGCCGAGTAGCATTGCGGGATGAAGGGGGATATGATGCCGGTATGCTAAAGGAAAATGTTTCTTTCTTTCATATTCAGCTTCCCGACACTCCAGGAGGACGTGGAGGACGGTCAGCCTCTCCCCGCATCTACCACAGGTTGGAGGCTCGTTTCCTGTGAGTAAAAAGTTATGTGTGCCAAAAGTGTGTCCTATTCTTAGACGGCAGAATAGGACATCTGTCCGGCGGGATTTTGTTACAGGAGGCCAGAAACCTAATTGTGGCTTTATTACATGCAGTTTGTTGTTTATTTCTTCGTCCCACATGTGTTGCCAGTAGTTTCGTAGTTTCCTTCTTAAGAAAGGCTTCAGGTCTGTGACAGGGACCGAAGCAGTAGGATTAACTGCATGAAATGAAGTTGATGTGGCCATCTGATCGGCTAGAACGTTTCCCTCGATGCCCCTATGTCCAGGCACCCAGCATATAATCACATGCTGGTTAGATACATATGCTTTACATAACACGGAATAGAGTTCAATTAAAACAGGATTTTTGCGCTTACAGAACGATATCAAAGCCTTCACAACACTTAGGGAGTCCGTAAAAATAACTGATTTTCTGAGTTTTGTTTTCCTTATATGCTTCACGGTCGACAATATTGCGTAGGCCTCAGCCGTAAAGATACTAGTTTCCGGATGCAGTACGTCGGATTCCGAGAAGGATGTACCGACGGCTGCATAGGACACCCCGTCGTGTGACTTCGATGCGTCTGTGTAGAACTCCGTACAGGAGTATTTGTGCTGGAGTTCCCGGAAATGCATTTGGATTGCAATCTCTGGGGCGTTTTTTGTAACTTCCATGAAAGATGTATCGCATTGTATCAACTGCCACTTCCAAGGAGGTAGCAGCTTGGCTGGATGCATTAGGCGAAGTTCGAGAAGTGGAACATGCATTTCATGACTAAGCTCCCTCACACGCAGCGAGAAAGGCTGTCTTACGGAAGGACGATTACGAAACAGTGTAGCATATGTCATGTCGTTAATGGTGTTAAAACAGGGATGTTCAGGATTAGAGTGGACTTTCAAAAAATATGTTTGGCTGATGTATGTTCTCTGGATATGAAGTGACCACTCATTCGATTCTGCATATAAGCTTTGTACGGGACTCGTTCTGAAAGCTCCTGTGGCTAAACGGATACCCAGATGGTGAACAGGGTCCAGCATCTTTAGCGCGCTCGGGGCGGCAGAGTGATAAATCACGGCACCATAGTCTAGGCGTGAACGAATGAGGCTTTTATAGAGTTTCAATAAAGACATCCTGTCACTACCCCATGTACTCTGGGATAGGAGTTTCATTATGTTCATCGTTTTTAGGCATTTTTCTTTAAGATGTTTAATGTGGGGGACGAAAGTGAGTCTGTAGTCAAGTATGACACCTAGAAATTTGTGTTCTTTGTTTACAGGTATTTGTTGTCCACCCAGTTCTAAGCAAGGGTCTGGGATCATTCCTCTCTTTCTTGTAAAAAGAACGCAAGTGCTTTTGTTAGGATTGATCTTAAAGCCATTCCTGTCTGCCCACATTGAGACTTTGTTCAGGCCATGCTGTACCTGTCTCTCGCACACTGCGAGGTTACAGGATTTGAAAGCTATCTGAATGTCGTCCACGTAGACAGAGTAAAAGATGGCCTGAGGTAATGAAGCGCGAAGCGTGTTCATCTTCACGATGAAGAGCGTGCAGCTGAGCACGCCTCCTTGGGGTACACCCGTTTCTTGCGTAAAAGGACGTGAGAGTGCATTGCCTACTTTTACCCGGAACGTACGATTTGACAGATAGCTTTCCATTATGTTAAGCATATTACCGTGGATGCCCATTTCTGACAGGTCTCTTAAGATTCCGTAACGCCACGTTGTGTCATAGGCCTTTTCCATATCGAGAAATATCGATAGGAAGAACTGTTTATGTATGAATGCCTCCCGAATATTTGCTTCAACACGTACGAGATGATCGGTTGTGGACCGCCCTTCTCGAAAGCCGCATTGATAAGGATCAAGCATTTTGCTCATTTCAAGGAAATGGATCAGTCGCCGATTAATCATTTTTTCAAATACCTTACAAAGGCAACTTGTGAGGGCTATTGGGCGGTAACTTGCCACTGAGGAAGGGTCTTTACCTTGTTTCAAAACAGGGACCACAATAGCTTCCTTCCATGCGGTTGGAAGGTACCCTGCATCCCAGATGGTGTTGAAAAGTGTGAGTAGTGTAACTTGCGTGTCATCGTGTAAGTTTTTGAGCATTTCATACATGATTCTGTCAGATCCGGGTGCAGAGCTCTTGCATGAGCTCAAGGCAGCTTTCAACTCAGCAATACTGAATGGGCAGTTGTAGGATTCACTCTGTGGACATTTTCTTTTGAGTGGCTTACATTCTTCTATTTGCTTATATTTCAGGAAGGATTTCGAATAATGTTTTGAACTTGACACACTCTCAAAGTGCTCCCCAAGTGAGTCTGCCTGATGTTGCAGCGTATCACCCTGTGTGTTTACCAGAGGGAGTGAATATGTTTGTCTCCCTCTAATTCTATTTACGCGGTTCCAGACTTTCGCCTCATCTGTAAACGAGTTGATGTTCGATAAAAACTTTTGCCAGCTCTCTCTTCTGGCCTGTCGGCGGGTTCTCCTGCCTTGAGACTTAACTTTCTTAAAGTTAACGAGATTCTCTGCAGTGGGCGAAGCGCGTAGCAACCCCCACGCTTTGTTTTGATTCCTACGTGCGACTCTACATTCATCGTTCCACCACGGGACATGCCGTTTGCATGCCGAGCCACTTACTTCACGTATGCATTTAGATGCGGCATCTATAATAAAAGCTGTAAGGTAATCCACAGCAGCATCAATTTGTAACGAGGACATGTCATCCCATGATATGCTAGTTATGGTTCGGAATTTCTCCCAGTCGGCTGTGTCGACCTGCCACCTAGGAGCCTGTGGTAGATATTCGTTTTCTTTAAGTGTTCTTAATAGTATGGGGAAGTGGTCGCTTCCGTAAGGATTGTTCGCAACTTCCCACTCCAGTTCAGGCAGTATAGACGGGGAAACTATGCTGAGATCAATTGAAGAAAAGGTATTATTTGCAAGACAGTAATAAGTGGGTTTCTTCTTATTCAAAAGGCACGCACCAGAAGAAAAAAGGAACTGTTCAACAAGACGACCTCGCGCATCTATACGACAGTCACCCCACAGGGAGCTGTGCGCGTTGAGATCGCCAAGAACAACATAAGGTTCTGGCAATTCGTCTATAAATGACTGGAATTCATGTTTGTTTAATTTGTAGTGTGGGGGTACGTAAAGCGAGCTAATGGTGATGAGTTTGTTTAGGAGGACAGCTCGAACTGCCACTGCTTCAAGAGGCGTTTGGAGCTGTAAATGTTGACACGCAATGCTTTTGTGGATAACTACAGCTACACCTCCCGATGATGCGATAGCATCATCGCGATCTTTGCGAAAAGTTATATACTGTCGGAGAAAGTTTGTGTGTTTTGATTTTAGGTGTGTTTCCTGTAAACACAGCACTTTTGGATTGTGTTTGTGTATGAGTTCTTGCAAATCATCAAGGTTTCTAAGGAGACCTCTGATGTTCCATTGAATGATTTGTGTATCCATGTTTAAGGTAAATTGGTGCTGTGTTTACGGAAATGGAGTGGATGCCTTATATTACAGAGCCCTTTCGAGGCCCTGTAATAGGGGTTTTGTTCTTTCTGAAGCGTTCGAGCGAGTCTCGACGCTCCTTAGGCGTTTGGTGCGCCTTGGGGACAGGTGTAGTGTCCATTGCCTCCTGTGAGACGCCGGACAAGCGCTCTTGTGAGCGAGAGGTTTTCAGAGGGAGTCCCGCCTTGGAGGGCAAGACCCCTGCGCCCACCAGCCCGGAGGTCGATGGGGCACCCTGAGGGATTTGGCTGCGCTGGCCGTTGCCAGCGCTGGAGGGGGCCTCGACGTTTGGGGCAGCCTCGGCTGTGCCCACCTTCGGGGTCGATGGCTCCGTCTGCTCGGTTGGCGGAGCAGCGCTAGCTGCAACCACCGTGGGGGCAGATGGCGTGACTGCCGACTCACTGACTGTGGGTCGGACAGCCGCCGGAGGCCGTTGTGACGCTGCCCCCTGACGCGCCACATCGGCAAAGGTTTTCCTGGGCAGGTACGATACCCGCCTACGTGCCTCCTTGAAACTTATATTTTCCTTTACTTTTATTGTTACAATTTCCTTTTCTTTTTTCCACGATGGGCACGACCGCGAGTACGCGGCGTGCTCCCCATCACAGTTTACACAGTGGAGAGTGTTCGCACAAGCTTCAGTGGCGTGTTCAAGGGCACTGCATTTGGCGCATGTTTGGCGGCCTCGGCAGCTCTGCGAGCTGTGGCCAAAACGCTGGCATTTGAAGCATCTTAGAGGATTTGGCACATATGGTCGGACACGGAGCTTGATGTACCCGGCCTCTACAGACTCGGGCAGACTACTTGAACCGAATGTGAGTATCAGGTGCTTTGTTTGAATTTCTTTTCCATCCCTTCTTATCTTAATTCTTCTCACATTGACAACATTCTGATCACTGAAGCCCTCCAGGAGCTCAGCCTCTGTCAGCTGGAGCAAATCGTCATCCGAGACAACGCCGCGGGTGGTGTTGAGAGTGCGGTGTGGAGTCACTGTTAATGGAACATCTCCAAATGATACTAGACTGGGCAACTTATCGTACTGTTTCTGATCATGGAGCTCTAACAGGAGATCACCACTTGCCAGCCTTGATACCTTGTAGCCTGGACCAAGGACATCAGTTAAGGACTTTGAAACTAGAAAAGGGGAAATGTTTCGTACTTGTTTTTCTGATTTTTCTGAGTGGATCACATGGTAAAGTGGGAAGTTTTGTCTTTGTCGTCCAAGGAACTGGAAAACTTCATCGGTGCGCCCTCTTTTGTGAGGGCGATCAGGAAGCGGAGGGAAGGAGCTAGCCATAAAGGAATTGAATTTTCGGCAACAACGCCAGCCACCCACCATGGAGCCCTACAAGGGGACGTTACAGGGACTGTAAAAACAGGTCCTGCAAACGCCAGCTTTACGTTGTCACTATAACCAAATATGAGATAACCTAGGTTGGTTATTCACACAAGGTTAACCCTTGCTGCCTGGAAAAATTGGAAGTAAGCGGAAGCTAGGAGAAGACAGGAAAGATGAAAAGTAAGAGAAAGGCGAAGATTAGAGGGAGAGAGAGACAGGAAAAGGCAACTACCGATTTCCCCCGGGTGGGTCAGTCCGGGGGTGCCGTCTACGTGAAGCCGAGGCCAAAGGGGTGTGTTGCCGCCGCCGAGGGGCCGTAAAGGTCCAAACACCCGGCATTGGCTCAACCCCCAGGATCCCCTTTTCCCCGGACACGGCTAAGCCGCGCACGGCTACACGCGGGAGGGTCCAACCCTCGTGTGCTCGGGTACGTGGTGTCGCAACACACCAAACGCCTGCTGACGCAGACGCCCCTGCGGGGGGCCTATTAACTTATTTACCCTATTCCATACTCTTGTTTCATCAGTGTACGAATTTATACTAGAGACGTACCTATCCCAGCTTTCTCTCTTTGCTCGTCGACGTGTTCTCCGGCCCTGTGACTTGACTTGTTTGAAATTAATAAGGTTTTGGGCGGTTGGACAATTTCGAAGCAATCTCCAGGCCTTATTTTGATTTTGCCGTGCTTTCCGACATTCGTCGTTCCACCATGGGATGCGACGTTTACTTGCCAAACCGTTACTTTGCTTGATACATTTAGTTGCAGCATCAATAATAAAACCTGTTAGATATGCCACAGCGTCGCCTATATTAAAACCAGCAATGTTATCTGCGCCTAAATGCGTCAGCTCTTGGAACAGTTCCCAGTTGGCTGAGTTCATGTTCCATTGCGGCAAATGTGGTGAGCATCCATCCTGTTTGGTTAGGTTTAAAATAATTGGAAAGTGGTCGCTCCCAAAGCAGTTCTTCAGAACACTCCACTCAATATACGGAATTAGTGTACTCGATACTATACTTAAGTCTATTGATGAGTACGTGTTATGTGCCACACTGTAGTACGTCGGCTCTTTCTTGTTAACTATACATGCTCCTGAGGAAGAGAGAAAATTTTCAATTAGGCGACCTCTCGCATCGCAACGAGAGTCTCCTCACAGAGTGTTATGTGCGTTGAAGTCGCCGGCAACTATGTAAGGTGCCGGAAGTTCATCTATATAGTTTTGAAATTCTAATTTGTGATGTTGGTAATTCGGAGGAATGTATATGGAACTAATCGTGACTAGTTTGTTAAACAACACTCCTCGGACAGCAACTGCCTCTAGGGGCGTACGAAGTCTTAATTCCCGGCAAGCAACACTTTTGGCAACTATAATGGCCACACCCCCGGACGACACGACAGTGTCATCACGGTCTTTACGAAAAATAGCGTACTGTCGGAGAAAATTAGTTTGCGTATGTTTGAGGTGTGTTTCCTGAACACACAGCACTTTTGGAGTATACCTGTATAGGAGTTCTTTGATATCGTCAAGATTGTGTAGCAGACCTCTGACATTCCAGTGTATTATTTGCGTATCCATGTTGAATGTGGTTTATGTGCTGTGTGTTTAAGAAAGACGAGTTACCTCACGGAGCCCTTTGAGGGCGCCAAGATACGGTGCTTTTCTTTTTGGGAGCTATTGCGAGAATCTCGCCGCTCCTTAGGCGCTAGCGGCGCCGTCTGGCTGGTTGTGTCCATCGCCTCGGAAGAGGTGCTGGACAGGCGCTCGTGCGAGCGCTGCGTTCGAGAACAAGGTCTCGTCCCTGTGGAAGAGACCTTTGAGGCCACCTGCTCTAAGGTAGATGGCCCCTTCGGCTGGGCTGGCGTAGCAGCACTAGCTGTAGCCGCCGGGGGGGGGGGGCGGGAGGCGTCACTGCCGCCTCACTGGGTGTGGGTCGGACAGTCGCCGGAGGCCGTTGTGGCGCTGCCCCCTGACGCGCCACATCGGCAAAGCTGCTCTTGGGCAGGTAGGAAACCCGCCTGCGCGCTTCTTTAAATGAAATATTCTCTTTAACTTTTATCGTCACTATCTCTTTTTCTTTTTTCCATGACGGGCACGAGCGCGAGTATGCGGCGTGCTCGCCATCACAGTTGACACAGAGTAGAGCGCTTTCGCAATTTTCAGAAGTATGATCTCCGCCACTACATTTAGCACATGTCTGCCGGCCTCGGCAGTTCTGGGAACTGTGTCCGAAACGCTGGCATTTAAAGCATCGAAGAGGATTTGGGACATAGGGTCTGACACGTAGCTTTACATAGCCTGCCTCGATTGTCTCGGGCAGGATGCTTGAGCCAAAAGTGAGTATAAGATGCTTTGTCTTGATTTCCTTACCGTCACGCCTTAGCATAATTCGCTTGACATTGATAACATTACGAGTAAACCTGTCTCGCAGTGTGTTCTGTGTACTACGTAGGTGAACACAAGTGCACACGCAAGGTAACGTTAATATGAGTCCCATGTACACCATCAACAGAAGCATCGTCAGTCAGCGCCAACACCACGGAAAGCCTCGCTTACATCGATTGCCACGGCGCGTAAGTGTGATATCGCTTGGTCGCCTCTCCCTGGCCTACGTTTCTCGACAGCCACAACCCTAGTTCTTCGCGATGTAATACGTAACGGGTTTTCTTAGAAGATGCGTTCCCACGAATCACCTAAATATTTTGGAGCAAAACGGCGACCGTAGTTGTAACGTGTCGGGATAGTATGTGCAACGTAAATGACACAGGGGATGTTGAAGACGAAATGTTTTATCACATTGAAGTGCTACATATTGTAGTGCGCATTATTTACTGCGGTAAGTACGTACTATCGCGCTTAGTATGAGCTACAAGGCGCGACCGCTTTGCCACACGCTTTTGTGGTGTAGCTCATACTTAGCGAGATGGCACGTTACCTTGACATTAAATCATTCAGTGTTCATTGGTTCCTGACACTGTAAAAACGCACAAAGACGAGAACCAAGTGAGAACGAAGAGTGTCCATTGGTTCACTGGTTTCATTGATTTAATCGATTTGAAGCCTTCAAGTTCAACGATCCGTGTTCCTTCCAGTCGGGGAAATATGACGAGCGACCTCGGCGTGTTTACGTTACTCGAATTCGGCTTGGATAGAAAGAATCGTTAGGCAATGCATTTTGCCTAAAAACAGTCTTGTCGAGCGACACGTGTAAACTCTAAGCAGTCCCCAGATAGCACTTCAGTGGGAAGGAGCAAGCCTCGTCTTTCATAGTGAATCACAATGTCAATTACACGCACCTAGGGCGTCTAGCGTCGATCGTCATTTAGATTCCTCGACGCCATAGGCACTGTACGCGAGATGAGTTTCGACCGGTGGGGCCATCAAGCGGCGGCGGCGCAAATCTAATGGCATGTGACTGCCGGACCGGAAACAGCATACGCAGTCGCCAGCTACGTTGGTTGATTATATTCCATGATTCATTCTGTAACCGATATACCTCGTGGAAACAAGTCCATACATTCATGCTGCGTTTTTGTCTGCACGACCAGTTACGCGAACCCCCGCAGGGGCGTCAGCGTGAGCAGGCGTTTGGTGTGTTGCGACACCACGTACCCGAGCACACGAGGGTTGGACCCTCCGCGCGTAGCCGTGCGCGGCTTAGCCGTGTCTGGGGAAAAGGGGATCCTGGAGGTTGAGCCGATGCTGGGTGTTTGGACCTTTAAGGCCCCCCGGCGGAGGCAACACACCTCTTCGGCCTCGGCTTCACATAGACGACACCTTCAGACTGACCCACCTGGAGGAAATCGGCAGTCGCCTTTTCCTGTCCTCCTCTCCAATCTTCGTCTTTCTCTCCCACTTTTACATCTTTCCTGTCTTCTCTTCACTTCTTATTACTTCCTTTCTCCACGGCGGCAAGGGTTAACCTTGTGTATGTGCCCTCCCTTGGGTATAATATATTAGGTTATAGTGGCAATGCACGGTTGGCGCCTGCAGCCTTACGCGTTAAGTTCTGCAGCGTCCCCATATTGGGCTCCGTGGTCGGTGGCCGCCATTGCCGCCGAAAAGAAACTGAAATACTATGGGAACACCCGCATTTCCCCGTCTACTTGATCGTCACCCTCAGAAGAGGGGACGCACCGATGACTTAACTACATATTTGACCCGCACAAAAGAGAATTACCCGAAATACCATGTTGTACATAGTGAGAACGCTGCAAAACAGGCGAGACTCATTTCACCATTCATAGTTTCAAGATCCTTGACCGAAGCCTTAGGGTCAGGTTATAAGGTGACGAAAATGGCAAGCGGAGATCTTCTTCTTGAGATCCCCCAGAAAAATCAATATGAAAAGCTAGGCAGTCTGGTAACCTTTGGTGACATACCAGTTTCTGTTACACCACACCGATCAATGAACAGCTCACGCGGAGTCGTGTCAGAGGCAGACCTTCAGGATTTGACAGAAGCTGAACTCTTGGAAGGGTGGAAAAATGAAAATGTGACCGATGTAAAGCGTATTATCATTAGACGGGACAATAAGGAAATTCCAACCAAGCATCTTATCTTAACATTTGCATCCAGCGTACTACCAGAAACAATCGAAACAGGATACATCAGGTTAACTGTGCGACCATATATCCCCAACCCTAGACGGTGTTTCAAATGTCAGAGGTTCGGCCATGGCTCGCAGAGCTGCCGTGGTCAAATAACTTGTGCAAAGTGTGGAGTCCAGGGCCACCCCTCAGACAACTGCAGTGGCACACCTCACTGTGTGAACTGCAGTGGTGACCATGCAGCTTACTCACGCTCCTGTCCGAACTGGAAGAAAGAAAAAGATATAATCACCCTTAAAGTGAAGGAAAACATTTCGTTTAAGGAAGCTCGTAAACGGTGCTCACCTTTTCACAGCACACCTTATGCTGATGCGGCGCGTCGGGGGGCAGCGTCGCAGCGGCCAATGCCAAGTACCCAGCCCGCGTGCAGCGAGCAGGTACCTTTGGCTCCTGCCCCCAGGGTGGAAGTAGGTAAGCCTACTCCATCCAACCAGCAACCAGGCCAGGCTACCCTTGGGTTGCTGGCCCCACAAGAGTCATCTGCGGCAACCTGCGCTACGCGCAGTGATCCCGCAGGACCGATAGCGGCCACGAAGGTAGGCGCAATCGAGGCTGCCTCGACTTCCCCGGCCCCTCCCAGCGCTGGCAACAGCCGGCGCAGCCAAATTCCACAGGGAGCCCCATCGACCTCCGGGCTGGTGGGCGCAGGGGTCTTGCCCTCCAAGGCGGGACCCTCGCTGGTAATTTCCCGCTCGCAAGAGCACGTGTCCGGCGCCTCACAAGAGGCAATGGACACAACACCTATCCCCACGGCGCACCAAGCGCCTAAGGAGCGGCGAGGCTCCCTCGAGCGCTCCAAAAAAGGCAAAACCCCGGTTACAGGGCCTCGCAAGAGCTCTGTAATCTAATTCAACATTTCTCTTTCCGTATACACAGCACCAATTTACATTAAATATGGATACACAAACCATACAATCGAACGTCAGAGGTCTCCTTAGAAACCTTGATGATGTGCAGGAAATCATCCACCAACACTATCCAAAAGTGCTGTGTTTACAGGAAACACATTTAAAACACAAACACACAAACTTTCTCTGTACTTATGTTACATTTCGTAAAGATCGCGATGATGCCGTCGCATCATCGGGTGGTGTTGCGATTCTCACTCATAAAAGTATAGCATGTCAACCCTTACAGCTTCGAACGCCCCTTGAAGCAGTGGCGGTGCGAGTTGTTCTGCTAAACAAACTCATCACTATTTGCTCGCTTTATATACCCCCACATTACAAATTAACTAAACATGAATTTCAGTCCTTTATAGATGAATTGCCAGAACCCTATGTTGTTCTTGGCGACTTCCATGCACACAACGACCTGTGGGGCGACCCTCGTATAGATGCGCGAGGTCGTCTTATTGAACAGTTTCTTTTCTCTTCTGGTGATTGTCTTCTGAATAAGAAGGAAGCGACATACTATTCTCTTGCAAACAGAACATTTTCTTCAATAGATCTTAGTCTAATCTCCCCGTCACTACTGTCTGAAGTTGAATGGGAAGTTAACGACAATCCTTACGGGAGCGACCACTTCCCTATACTACTAAGAACATATAAAGAAAACGAATGTCTACCGCAGGCTCCCAGGTGGAAAATCGATACAGCCGACTGGGAGAAATTCCGAACTCTCACCAGGATCTCATGGAATGACATGTCCTCTTTAGAAATTGATGCTGCCGTTCAGTATCTTACAGCCTTCATTATAGATGCCGCATCTAAATGCATATCTGAAGTGAGCGGTTTCGCATGCAAACGGCGCGTACCGGGGTGGAACGACGAATGTAGGACCGCCCGTAAGAAACAAAACAAAGCGTGGGGGTTGCTACGCGCCTCTCCCACTGCGGAGAATCTTATTAATTTTAAAAAAGCAAAATCCGAAGGAAGGAGAACGCGCCGACAGGCCAGAAGAGAGAGTTGGCAGAAGTTTTTATCGGGTATCAACTCTTATACAGAGGAGGGGAAAGTCTGGAACAGGGTTAACAGGATAAAAGGACGACAAACTTATTCACTCCCCTTGGTAAACACTCAAGGCGATACCCTGCTTGAACAAGCAGACTCACTTGGGGAGCACTTTCAGAGCGTGTCAAGTTCCAACAGTTATTCAAAACCCTTTCTCAAATATAATCAAATAGAAGAACGCAAGCCACTCATAAGAAAGTGTCGGCAGAATGAACCGTACAACCGCCCCTTTAGTACTGCAGAGTTGAGAGCTGCCTTGAGCGCATGCAAGAGCTCTGCACCGGGATCTGACAGAATCATGTATGAAATGCTGAAAAACTTACACAATGACACGCAACTGACACTACTTACACTTTTCAACACTATCTGGGACGCAGGGTACCTTCCGACCGCATGGAAAGAAGCCATTGTGGTCCCTGTTTTAAAACAAGGGAAAGATCCTTCCTCAGTGGCAAGCTACCGCCCGATAGCCCTCACACGCTGCATGTGTAAGGTATTTGAAAAAATGATAAATCAGCGACTGATCCATTTCCTTGAACAGAACAATATGCTTGATCCCTATCAGTGTGGCTTCCGAGAAGGGCGCTCCACAACCGACCATCTTGTACGTATTGAAGGAAATATCCGGGAAGCATTTATACATAAACAGTTCTTCCTCTCGATATTTCTCGATATGGAAAAGGCGTATGACACAACGTGGCGATACGGGATCTTGCGAGACTTATCGGAAATGGGCATTCATGGTAATATGCTAAACATAATAAAAAATACTTGTCCAATCGTGCCTTCCGGGTAAAAGTCGGCAATGTGCTGTCACGTCCTTTTACACAAGAAACTGGTGTACCCCAGGGAGGCGTGCTCAGTTCCACACTTTTTATTGTTAAGATGACAACGCTTCGTGCTTCCTTACCACCGGCCATTTTGTATTCCGTCTATGTGGACGACATTCAAATAAGCTTCAAATCCTGTAACCTCACAGTATGCGAGAGACAGGTACAGCATGGTTTGAACAAGGTGTCACGGTGGGCAGAGAAAAATGGTTTTAAAATCAATCCTCAAAAGAGTTCTTGTGTGCTGTTTACAAGGAAGAGAGGCCTTGTTCCGGATCCTTGCTTACAAATGTGTGGACAACAGATACCTGTAAACAAAGAGCACAAATTTCTAGGTGTTATACTTGACAATAGACTCACTTTCGTCGCACACATTAAACAACTCAAAGAAAAGTGTCTGAAAACAATGAACCTAATGAAACTTCTATCCCAGACTACGTGGGGTAGTGACAGGAAGTGCCTAATGAATCTGTATAAGAGCCTCATCCGGTCACGATTAGATTATGGTGCCGTGGTATATAACTCTGCCGCCCCGAGCGCGCTAAAGATGCTAGACGCTGTTCACCATCTAGGTATCCGCTTAGCCACGGGCGCTTTCAGAACAAGCCCAATTGAAAGCTTATATGCCGAATCCAATGAATGGTCTCTCCACCTACAGAGATCATACATCAGCGTTACCTATTTCCTTAAAGTACGCTCCAATCCTGAACATCCATGTTTTGATACCGTTACCGATATGACGTGCGCTACACTTTTCAGCAACCGTCCCTCCATAAGACAGCCTTTTTCGCTGCGTGTGAAGGAGCTTAGCAATGAAATGCATGTCCCACACCTCGAGCATCGCTTAATGCACACAACAAGCTCTTACCTCCCTGGGAGTGGCAGGTGATACAATGTGACATATCCTTTATAAAAGTTACAAAGCACGCTCCTGAGGCCGAAATCAGAATGCATTTCCTAGAACTACAGTACAAGCACTCCTGCGCAGATTTCTACACAGACGCTTCGAAGTCAAATGCCGGGGTATCCTATGCAGCAGTCGGCCCATCCTTCTCGGAATCCGATGTACTGCATCCGGAAACAAGCATCTTTACGGCCGAGGCCTACGCATTACTCTCTGCCGTGAAGCATATAAGAGGATCAAAACTTTCAAAAGCAGCGATCTATACAGACTCTCTAAGCGTCGTGAAGGCCTTAAAGTCACTCTACAAACATAAAAATCCCGTATTCAATGAACTGTATTCGGCATTATGTAAGGCGTACTCATCTAACCAGAATATCATAATATGCTGGGTCCCTGGCCATAGGGGAATCGAAGGTAACGTTCTCGCGGACGAGATGGCCACGTCAATCACATCGCAAGCTGTTAACCCTACCGCTGATGTGCCTGTCACAGACCTGAGGCCTTTCGTACGAAATAAACTGCGAAGTCACTGGCAGTGCACGTGGGACGCGCAAACAAATAACAAACTGCACGTTATAAAGCCCCGGTTAGGTTTTTGGCCCTCCCCAACAAAATCTCGGCGAACAGAAGTCCTATTCTGTCGCCTCAGAATAGGACACACATTTGGGACCCACAACTTTTTACTCACGGGAAACGATCCTCCAACCTGTGGTAGATGCGGTGAGAGGCTGACCGTCCTCCATGTCCTCTTGGAGTGTCGGAAAGCCGAACCTGAAAGAAAGAAACATTTTCCGCTAGCATACCGTTAAAACATCCCTCTGCACCCGGCTATGTTTCTTGGTCATGAACCGCTTTTTAACACCATGGCAGTCCTCGACTTCTTAAAAGATGTAGTTCTACACGTCTTAAGCCCATTAAATTCGTAGAGCATCCTCGCTCCAGAGGATGCCGCTGCGATAATTGTTTTAAATAGCACATGCCTCCAGGCCCTTGTGTTTCAAGGGCTCTAAGGAGGCATTAGTGCTCTAGCATATCTTATATAACCTGATATATCTTTAGACATCATATCATTCTTTTTAATTGTCTTATTGTTCATAGTACACTTCATAAGTCATCGCCATAATCTTATTATACATATTTTACGCACTTTAGCGCTACCATATTTAAGGCCCCTCTACAGCCACGGCACACCAACTTCATAGTACTCATGATTTCACTGCAAACAAATTAACACGGACATGGCGCTCTTTGGCCATATCTGGCCCTTGCGCCACTAAACCACACACATCATCATCATCAGTTACGCGAACATGTTCATCGGTTTTCATCGCGCCCTCCCTAGGCAAATGTTCGTACAGTCAATCACAAAAATTTACGGAGCACGAGATCTTAGAAAACGTTTAATTTCTGAGCAGTCTCTAACAGTAGTCAGTAAAATCACACGTCACAATGCTGTTCCCATATACTTATAGGCTGTAAAGGAGCATACTAGGCTCGTGTGAGGCTGCACAAATATTAAGTTTATTCTCATATGTCGTGGTGCGTAAAATTATGGTTCACTGTACACTTGTGACGTTGCTTTGTTTTGACTAGTTGTTCTAACGTAAATAAAGCAGTCGTTTATTCCCTGAACCTTGTGTTCCACGCGAATTGTGCGTCTTCTCCTCCGCAGGCGGGATGACTCCGGAGTGTTGCGCCGAAGGCAAACCCGCGGATTTATAGTCGTCATTTTTCCGTTCTGAGGTGCAAATATGGCGTATTTTCCTTTCTCGCGCTTCCCAACTCTCGCTGCTGTGTCTGGTGCACGACGCTTTCTGCTCTGCATCAACGGTGAACGTCAATGCAGCAGCGTGTTCCCATTCGCCGAACGAGCCGACATTAGACATGCACTGTTTCTCGTTGAGTGAAGCTGGGTGAAACTGACCAAGACTGAACATTGGGATAGTTTTCAATGCATTAAGATTGGCGAAACATCTAAAAAAAGAGATAGGCAATGGGCAGAGAACGGAAACCTACCGACACAAGTGCAATCGCTGAAGCAGCGCAAAAACAAAAAGGAAAAAAAGAAAAAGAAACGCGTGTGTACCGTTTTTTTTTTTGCCAGTGATTGTTGCGCTGCTTCGCCATTCTACACGCAATGATATATGCGACAATCTTCGGGTGCGCAAAAGAATAACGTCAACAATATAGCCGTTGAAATTCCACATCTTAGCATGCCGCAGTGAGCTTTGTTTGAGGGGTGCATTTACACCGCATTATGCAGTCCTTTCCTGTTTTATATACTAGCTGATGCAATGAATGCGACCTGTTTCGTACAAGCACCGACCTTTCTCAACAGCAGACACATAAATTTTGTTTTCCCACACGTCAGACCTTGAGAACCACAATCAGAAATCACTGGACGCGCCGTGTGCGCCGTCTCCCAGTCGTCAGCGTCGCGCTTCAGTGCTCTTACTACTGCCGTTCACGACGCTATTCGCCGGCGCGCTGCTGGCGAACAGCGATACCAACAAGATATCAACGAGGGACTGAGGCAGGGGTGCCCTTCATCCCCACTGCCTTTCGCGTTGTACATGGTGAGGATGGAGATGGCGCTAGAAGGAGGTAACGTCCGGTTTAATCTCTCATACAAACGGGCGGGTACCGTAGTGTAGCAGCAGCTTGCAGGATCATTTTGTGCGGACGACATTGTGTTGCTAGCTAGGAAGCAGTGTGATATACAAGTTCTGGCTAATATCTGTGAACAGAAAGGCGACAAGTTAGGTCTGAAATTTAGTCTTAGAAAATCAGGTGTTATGGTATACAATGAAAACAGTGAACATGCAGTGGCAATACAGGGCCAGGAAATCACTCGCGTAAAAGCATATAGATACTTCGGCATATAGATAAACGAAGGCAATGTATATGTATGGAAACACGGGCAAAAAGAATAACAGCAAAGGGGAAGAGCAATGTAGCCACAATGAAACACAGAGCGCTATCGGATACAATAGGTACAAGGTGCTCCGGCGTATGTGGAAAGGTGTAATGGTTCCAGGACTTACGCTTGTAAATGCGGTTGTTTGCTTGAAATCAGGGGTACAATCAGGACTCGATGGAAACCAAAGGCTAGTGCGACGCCTCGCATTGGGCGCTCACAGGAAGACTACAAATGAAGCTGTGCAGGGTGATATGGGCTGGACAAGTTTTGAAGTGAGGGAAGCTCACAGTAAAATTGATTACGAAGAACGACTGAGGAATATGGAAGAAAGTAAATGAGCTGGGAGAGTGTTGAGGTATTTTTACAGGAAAAACGTTGATTTACAGCGCAGGAAATAACTAGGAAACTTACCAGCAAGTATGCGGTCTGTAGGGTGAAAAACACAGAAACAAGGAACGTCAAGTGGAAAGTCAGAGAGGCTGAAATAATCTCATGGGTGGCGGCAACGGAAAAGAAACCTGCCAGAAGTAACTACTTAACAGGAAAATGCGAAATCAGGAAAGAAACAATCTATGATAACTCAAAGGGAAGATAATTACTTTTCGAAGCGAGATCAGGATGCCCTAGAACACGAACCTATAAAGCGAGATATAAGAAGGAAGAAGAAGCAATTGCGTACTACGGTAAAGCTAGGGAAACTATGGAACTTGCTGTATTAGAATGTGAACATCTCTACGCAGTGGTGAATTTGGGCACTACCGGCCTCCTTGAAGCCCTTGGGTTCAGCGACAGCACGGGGAAAGTAAACATGCCCGCAATAAGACGCGTCAGAGGTGATTGGAGGATTGGTGGAGGAAAAGTAGGGAAACGACAAAAGACGGAGACTTACAAAAACAAAGTTCACAATAGGGGGTAAGAAAATTTGTTTATGGTCATTCATCGTGCTTTTTTTCTTCTTTAGCCTTGGTTGGACATTAGGCAGTATAATAGCAAGAGCTTGGTGGCGCAAACCACCGCCCCGTTCCAAAGGGGACGCTGATGACATCCATCCATGATGGCGCCTTGCAACAGCTGCCCGGTGCCTATAGGCTTAGGGCAATCTCAACAATCGGCTGGAAGAACACCGACGCGCTTTCCCGGAAAGCCGAGAGCGAATCGACGTGTCAAGTGATAAGTGATTGCACACTGCTTCACTGGCCCTTCAAACACTATCTTAGGGGTTGAGCCCAATTTTTAGACTTCACTACTTTCAGCATTGGTCCATGGAAACGGTTAGGTAGAAAGCAGGTGGCAGGAAAAAACACGCTACACTCGACAAGAATGCTTCACATTTAAACAAAAAGAAAAAAATGGCGAGAGGCTCGGCCGAACCTATCCTTGTTACATTACATTGTAGATTGTGCGCAAAATAATTCAAGGAGTAGACGCACACAATAATCCCTACACGGTGGCCCCTCCCTGAGTTATACGTAAGCGCATTGCTTCGTTGGACACCTATCTATCAATGATTGCCATCAACTTCATTCGTTTGAAACAAGGCACCCGTATTGGGTGCCAAAATACCGAATCTTTTCTTCTTTCTTTCTCTGCCATGTTCCCTCACGAGACATGCTTTAGTCAAGCTCTCGAATAATGCGACAAAATGGTATGACCCTCCAATCGAAAGCCAGTGCATTGAACCGAGGCACAAATAGAAAGTGAGCTTCTATTCCGCTTTTGAATGCAGGGCAGCCGAAGAATGGTTGGGACTACTATTACCACAAACCCGTTGAGAAAAGTGGTTAGCCGAGGGGCCCGAATTCTATTAATCACATCAAGAGAAGCCAACAAGCAAAGAAACCAAGGACAACATTGGGTTAATTACTTGTACTTACTAACTTAATTAAAGAAATCTTTCTTCTCGTTCATCATATAAGAAGGGTCTCGAATCCGGCAACACTGATGCCTTGAGGTAGGATGTGTGGGTTTACTGACCAGTTGCCTTCACCCGAAAACATCACGTACTATGATGCCTGTGGCAAAAAGGATCATCCGCCACCAAGGTTTGTCAGTTGTGGCACTGGCTAACACTTTCAACGTTGGTTCTAGTAGTAAAAACATAAATACCTAAGAAAGTGAATGGGAAAATGGCGCCGCGGTAGCTCAAACGGTTAGAGCATCGGCACGCATAATGTGAAGACGTGGGATCGTTCCCCAGCGGCGGCAAGTTGTTTTTTCATCCACTTTCATTGCGATTAATTTGTCATTTCTTTAATTCAATTAGTAAGAACAAGTAACTTCCCCCATGTTTTCCTTGGTGTCTTTGTTTGTTGGCTTCTCATGATATAATTAATAAAAATCGAGCCCCTCGGCTAACCCCTTTCCTTCTCCTTCGTACAAGCGCGTTAGACATCTTGTGTTTGCCAGCATCTAGGTTCCTGAGTTGTCAAGTGCCCACTGTTAAGAACGGCCTGTTGAGGTGCAAGTTTTGCCAGCCAGTTGCGACAGCGGCGTCAAACTTTTCCTGGAAGGTCGCCGCAACCCTGTAGCCGCAGCGTCACTATGTCGACTGTGTCCGGACCACAATACGCGCGTCCTCGACTCTCCGTCGCAGGAACCAAGATGAGTGCGACGAAGCAGGCTTTGTGCCTGATCCCGCCACCGTCAGCCTGGTCTGCTGTGAACGAAGGAGTCCCCAAGGGAACGTAGTTCGAGGCCCCTTCACACGCGCCGTTCAAGACGCAAGACAATGGGCACCTGGCGGCGCGCTGCGGGGGTCAACTCGGGGAATAAAAGGCGCCTTTCCTGAAGTAAGCCCCGAGTTCTAAGAAGTCAGTCTGACATCGGTTGAGGACTGTGAACCTCGCGCAAAGAAGTGTGGGTGTGAGTGTGTGAGTGTGTGAGTGTGTGTGTGTGTGTAATCCCTCGTGCAGAAAGGTGACTTGTTTACGATGACTGGTCAAACGTTTCCCTCACCTTGGAATCGAGGGTTGACGAAGTACTTATAAACCGCTGTTGTGCGGCTGCTCGAGTGTACTTTCTCTCGCAGACATGCTAGAGTGATGAACTGCAACATCCTTATGTAGATACTGTAAATAAACCCATAGTCCTCGTTCTCGATGAGAAGCAGTCCTTCCCTTCATCAACCTCCTCAGCGTGGATAAGTTGGACGACGGCATGGGCCAGCTACCATCTAATTCATGCCCGACTCCAATCTTGACAACTGGCTACGAATGGTGGGATCGAGCCCTCAATCCTCACACCACCTAGCCACACAGCAATACAATTACAAAGAGCAGCTTGCATAATTTTTGCTTTGATATTTATTTTTAGGGGCAGGAGGCTGTCCCCTTGCGTACATATACTGTGATCGGTTGATCGGCGGAGCCCCCTCACAGCCTCTTTAACATTTTCCGGGTGGCTTCCTCGCTAGGAATCAAGAGAACCCCTCTAAATGCACTGTGGTATAAAGTTTGTAAACGGGCATAAGGTACCTCAGAAGGGCACCTTATCCCTGTTTACAAACTTTATACCACAGTGTGCTATTCCATCTGTCAGCCCCTTTCTTGTTTTTGGACCTCTAAATGCAATGATATTTTCAAGCATCTCAATTTTCCGCAAACATATAAACATACCTGGATACTTTGGACGCACACAAAATTTCCTGTACATGCCTTATGGTACCACCAGAGCGTCGAACGGAGCTAGCATGCCTGGACGGTAAATGAATGTCTTTCCGACGGGACGGAAGCAGTAAGGTGTCGCCATGGTGGTAATGATCAAGCGTTAGGCGATGATGATAATCTGAGCCATGCTGGTACTCCGCTATTCTCGAATATGTGAACCAATAAGACGACGTATTGCAAGTTTTCTGTGCTGCTAAAAGCATATTTACGCAAACACGTGGTAATAAACTCTAGTCAGATCACTCTGAATTGTCTTCTTCCGGGGCCTTAATTAGCATTCATGTACCCCTGTTATGTATCTAGTTCGGGAAATGTAATCAAGAGCCTAGGGGACGACCCGCGGACATCTCTTGAAACAAAAAGCACGTTCGTTTAATTATAAGCAGAAATCCGCCTACTTGTTTTTGCTAATTAGCCCCGAAGGACCGCCCTCTGGGAGTTCACGCACCAAGCGAACAACTTGGCGTCATTAGGAAGTAACTGGCTGCGAAAACTTGTGCAGTGCGGAAGTGCGAACACCCTGTGTAAATAAAAAAGGGCCGCCTTCTCTCTCCACAGCTCTTTCATCACGGCACATAGGGTGCGCAGGCGTTGCCGCTAAGTAGTGCTTGATTGCGGCGTGCTTTTTTAATGTGGACTCAGGAATGCATGCGCGCTTCGTTGTCCACGCCCCGGCGTCTTTCTGAGGCCCGAGGTCGCATCTGCAGCCGTGGCGGCCGCATTACTGTGGGGATGAAATGCAAGAACATCCATGTATCGTGCACTGGGCGCACGTTAAAGAACTCCAGGTGGTTGAAATTACCCCACTGCGGCATGTGTGAGAATCAGATCGTGGTTTTGGCAGGTAAAACTTCAGAATTTTTAAGGCTTTCCTTCAAAACAAGACTATATTTATTGATTTATTTAAAGTAGATGCCCAGGTTTGTAGCCTAACTTTTTAATAATATGAAAATATTGTAGTTAGGGTTCTTTTTACTTTTGGGTCAGTAGGCTACGCAAAGAAACAAACTTAAATATCGAAATCTTACTTATTATCTTCCTTTGCTCCGCTCTTTGCACGGACGAAATCGTACAGGTCTCTTTCCTTGAATACAACGAAATGGTGCTTGAATCCAACAGTTAAGCTTCTGCGACAAGAATTACCAGGAGAAATAAAGATTTCGGTTCATAAAGAAACAAACATGTGGGCAGTTTGCACTTGTGGTGCAAGGCTGGGTCACAGCGGAGCTAGTTCCGGCTTTTGCTAAGTTTCGCTAGGTTTTGTTAACTTCTCCGAGGTTATACATGGCTCGGGTAGGTTCATTAAGTGTTGCTGGCTTTTGCGAGCTTATGCATGGCTTGGCTAGGTTCACACTCAGTGTTGCTACGTTTTGCCAAATTTTAGGATGTTATGCATGGCTTGGCCATGCTCATACCAAGCGTTGCTAGGATTTGCTGAGTCCTACGAAGTTATGCATGGCTTAACTATGCTCCTACCAAGTGTCGCCAAGATTTTCTAGGTATGGCCAAGTTCTTGCGAGGTCACACACGACCAGGCCGGTAAGCCGCACAGGCCCAAGCAAGTCACACGTATACAAGCCACATTACGTGCGTCACGATTTATTATGTACAGTGCTTCAGTACCAGTCGTCATCATCGCCGATCCGGTCCTCGTCCTCGACGTCCGACCGTCCTCGTGGTCGTTGGCCTCGGGGAACGCGTCGCGAAGCACTTGCAAGGCAGAGCTCTTCTGTTTGAAGTTCCACACCGAGCTCACCGTGGAGAGATTCACGTCAAACCTCAGCCGGTCATAGACGCGGCACCTGTGCCCGAACTCTATGCCCAGGAATTCGCGCCAGAACCGGCTGTTCGCACCTCCCATGGATTTGCCGCCTCGGCGCTGGAAGTTCTCGGTGACGCGCAGGCCCGGAACCGATTCCTGGCGGCGCCGAGAATTCAGTCGGCAGCGTTCGTTGTCTCTGGCCCGAAACTCGGGATCCTCGGCTCGGCGACGGCGTTTGTTGGCGGCGACTTCGGCGCGATGAGCAGGATCGGCTCTTTGTCGATCATAGTCCCGCTAAGCCACGCGCCGACATTCCTTGTAGGTCCCAGACGCGACAGCTATTCCCAAACTCTACGCCCAGAAATTCGTGCTAGAATCGGCCGTTCGCACCCACCACGTCTCGGCGGGCTTGACGCTGGAAGTTTTCGAACAGTCGCAGGCCCGGATCGCTTTTCCGGTGACATCGAACGTCCAGGCGCCGACTCTCGCTTTCCCAAGACTGAAACTCTGGATCCTTGACTCGGCGTCGCCGCTTCTCAGCCGTCGATTCGGCGCGGTGTTCCAGATCTGCTCGGCGGCGACGCATCGCTTCTCGCTTAGCAATGGATTTCGTAAACTTCGGTCAATTCACGTGTCAGCTTATCCTTCTCTTTCTTAACCACTGTACACTCCCCGTAGAACGGTTTACAAGTAGTGTAGTGACGAAGTGAAGCCCGTCGTTCGCACACCTACCTGACTGGCTGATGTACCTTTTCCAGGCAGTCGGGTAGGTGTGTGAACGACAGGCTTAGGGAGCACATGAATCTGGTTGGAAAGACTGTCGTATTGGGCTACCTGTCACTACACTGCAGAACTTGTACTTGTCAACCGGTCTACGGGGAGTGTACAGTGGTTAAGAAAGAGAAAGATTAGCTGACACGTGATTTGGTCAAGCTTATCAAATCCATAATGATAAACATAATTGCGTAAGCACGCCATCCGTGACGCTGCCAAAAATGAAAATTTGATATCTGGATGACACTTTGTAAAGGGCAGAGGGCGATATGATGAGTCCGAATTCGTTTTAATTTTTAGGTGTTTGGCTTTGTTAGCTGTCCCATTGCCTGTTTCAGCCTTCATATATGTTGTCTCTTCCAATAAAATACCAGTTGTAGTTCAGCGCTGTGTCCTCTTGTTCCTCACTCTGTCCCCGTCTGTGTGTGCTGTTAACTCAATGAGATCCTTTATCAACTAGCGCACCAAGCCATCCTTGTAAAAGTGGTTGGATACCCGGAACCCACTAACCCCAAATCGATCTGAACTCGCCAAAGAAGACCTTGTCTTCGAAGTACTGTACTGCAGGCTCTCGCATAATTTTGTCACTCTCCACCTCAGTAGTGCCTGGGCATCACCGCTCTGCTAGTCAGCCATATTGTAAATACTAGGGCGCCCTGTGCGCTCGCGTTGTTTCATCCGCATTCTCGAAATGGTTACAGGGCGAGTGAACCGTAGTCAGTTCAAAACCTTTACACTGACTAGCTTGTGGGAGGATTCCCGGAATGACCTAAGTAAAGCGTAAATGCTGAGCGTCGTCGTCCAGCGCCGCCATGTCAGCCATATTGCTTGTTTGCAGTTTTTCGGCTGGCTACCTAACTAATACCTACTTACTAACTAACTAACTGGCTACCTACCTGCTAAGCCTTGGCTTGGCTTATGGTGGCCAGACATTGTGAAATGGAACTTATGGACGTATTATTAAAATCTCATTTTAGTGAAGCGGCGCACAAGGAGTGTTTTATTATAAATGGTTTACCTTTTCAAACATATCATTCCTTCCCCGTTTTAATTTAGTCGCCAGTTTTATCGAAATCATCGTCATTTATATCGCAACCGAAGTAAATTATTTTTATGTGTGTAGCATTGTGGGTCGAATGGCATTCCTTGCACCGAATATCATGAAAATACACTTTCCAGTGTGAAGGATATTGTTGGTGTTACGTCAGAGCACGATATAGATGTCAGTACCATGACATACAACAGTGCCATAGTAGTATAGTTTTGGTTATGTGCTGGAAACGCCTACAGTCGCAGATACAGCTTTAGGAGTTCCTGATGGCATGACCGTAATGTTAAAACAAGATGCACCTATCCAGCGTGCTTTGCACAGTTATAACACTCCGCACGATTTTATTCGATGAACGTGTCTTGAAAAATTTTAGTGCATAAAGCCTATGGCCACTTAGCAGAAACTGCAAATCAATAAGCGAACGGCACAATGTCAGCGTTTCTTTATGTTAATTCTGCGCTAGTGGATACATGCTTTATGAACCAAAATTGTTCGATATGAATCGACTAGCGCGGCAACACGTACTACTGAGGAAGATGTCTTGTAGACAAAAAAGCAATTTTCTGGACTGGCTAAACGCTTATCGCCGGCACATTGCGTCGAACGCGGTGAATGTGTGCATTGGTCGAACCCCCTTAGTTGGTGTAAGCGTCCACCCGGCAACGGGCGGCCTAGGACGCGCTTCAAAAATTAAAACAGTCACCAGGAGGCTCGAACGCTGATTATGCAGGACGGTTCAACAAATTTTAAGCCCTTTTTATTAAGAAAGCTCGGTCCCCTGTCGTTCTGGCGGAAGCTCATGAGGGCGGTATTGAATAACGAGAGGTTTGTACTTCACGCTCATTGAAGGATCAGACAGCTGCAATAATCTGTGATAGCTGACACGGAGAGCAAGCTAATGATCCATCGTAATGGTCCAACTATCATGCCACTTCAAGCGTGCATTTCGAACAGGTTTAGCGTACGCGACGCCTGCACGCGCCTCCCTAAAAAGGTGCTCGCCTCTACGCGGCACCTGCACACTACACAACCGAAAATCCAATGCATTCCTTAAGAAAAACAAGAGCAAGTTTAACCTGGAATCATCGCTCGCGCTGCAGGCATTGCCAGATCAAGCAGACTGGCTTAAGTAGTAGCGTACCCGCAAAGTGTATTCACAATAAATGACACAATACTTCTACCCATGAAGTTGGCTCTTATGCACCTCTAGCGCTTGTGTTCTTGTTAGCAAAATACAGAATAATATTAAATGATTTCCGCATACAAAAAAAAATCACGACGATTACGATGCTCTCTGAGGCGAAGTTTGAGCGGAGCTCTATACGTGTTTTCATTTCGCGATACACTTTTCCGCACTGTCTCGCGCGGCACGCAGCAAACGTAGCGAAGTGTGGCGCGACTGCCTCGCTTATTTGGAGATTTCCGGAAGCAGTTCGTGGGTGACGCGTGGGCGCGACTGACACGAACCGTCTTAGACAGACGCGCGCTACTCTGGCGCCACCTCGTAGCCCCCGCACTACGCTTGCCTTCTCTCACTTGCGCAATACCTCCGCCTCTGCTTTTCTCCTCTCGCCTTTCATTATCCGCTTGCTCATTCTTCCTTCACTCGTTTACGCCGACGCTGACGCTCGACGCAGCAACGTGCGCCTAAAGTCTGTTTCACATGCTACGACTGGAACGACGAAAATCGGTCCAGTAGCACGAGTCGCAATGCGATTTCTACGGGGCCCATTTCACATGATTGCGATTTCAATAATGCGACTGGTGCGACGCTCGCGGTTCCTTACTACCAGGTTGCGTGGCATACGCTGCATAATGCTTTTATTTCAATGAATAAAACGTTTGCATTATATTATTATTCCATTTTCTTGATTAGGAGCAAATAATATGCACATTTAGTAAATAAAAAGGGTGTTAAGATTTGTTTTGGAGTGCGCAATGGCGGTTTGTTAATTTCAGTGCCACATGGCGCACGTAAGCAGCTGTGCGCAGGTGGTTCAGCACTGTGTGTTGTCCCATCTGCCTTCTATGACCGTTTCGTTCTGCCTGCGCTACAACAATCTACAAGGTGACCTATCGACAAGTTCATATAGCTACCCTCACCGCAATGCAGTATTCGGAACTCCGCTGCCACGAAGTCGTCGTGTAAGTCCAACAAGATCCTCGCGCCACCCGTGCTCGGCATCAGTTTCTGAAGAAAAGAAATGATGTGTGTATATGGCTCGTGATTGCGCATATGCAGTGCCTGCTCCTAGCGACATTCTTGCGCCAAACGGAACAAGCACCAACCCGAAAGCCCGCGTGTGCCCCTGAACGAAGCCGCAAATGATCTGTCTGATTACTGGACGTGGAATGAAAATTGTGTGGTGAAATTCAACCTTAGCGCTTGCCTGGTTCGTTCATCGCCGTGTGTGCGCTGTGAATATATATATGGGAGTCCTCTCTAAATATTTCTAAAGGCGCAAAAGCTGATGCATCAAATGTTTTGAGCTGTTACCGTCACTTTGTAGAAACCGGTACATTGTGTACCAATCTAAAAGACACGCTTCTCGTGCACTTTGTTGTCCTGTGTCTCGCCCTGGTAGTATACTCGGAAGTTCTAACAAGAAGGCCATATCAATACGCGCTATCCATAATGCAGGACCGTAGGCCCACGGCAGGCGCACTTGCCGTAGAGTGTTTCAGCTTTCTGCTCATCCTCGCACGCCGCTCACGGTTAGCCTGTTTTCTGGAGATAAATATTATTATTACATCATTATTGTTATTAGATATTATAGTTTCTTCGCTGTAATTTATAGCAATCATCCAGATTTCTTAAGCTAGTCATGCATTTAACCTATATTAGGTCAACATTGTTACGACATGCATATGGGAGTCATTTAAAACTACATTGCTCAGCCAGTGAAAGTACAAATGAAAGTCTCAATGTTTATTCCAATTTGGTATTCCTAAACAGATTATACTGGCGGAATTTTATGCCTGCTTGCATTATCTGCAATTCAGTGTTCAGAGATGGAAAAACCGATTCCTTTTTTGGCTGTCGAAAGGCTGCTTCAATGTCGATAGTAAGCTATAATTATACATTTCGAAAGTATTAAGCAATGACTATATCTCTAAGCTTATCAATACCTTTTTGTTCCACGAACACAATTAAGTTTTCTTTCTCCCTCTCATTGACAGCCATGGAACGCAACTGTTCACTTTCATAAGTATCAGGATGCAAACATTCTGGAGTTTGTCCTGAGCATTTGTCTGCATCCTATAGTGCGCATGTTTGTATCAAGTTCTCGTGTTGCAACCGCAGTGACCTACGCATATTTTTATCTTGCAACGAACAAATTTATTGAACTTTGTTTTCAAATGTGCAATGTGGCCATGCAGTAAAGACCACATTACTAAGCAAAAACATGCAGATTCAGCGTACGTGTTGGAATCTAGGCGAAGTGAAGTTTTTGTCATGTTGGCAATTAAATGCTGTAAAGTAACTGTGATATATACAGTTTGTCTTATTTTCAACAATCGAACATGTCATCTTTTGCAAAGTTTACTTATGCACTGCATAGGTCACAACCTTAATGTCATGTAACTTTTATGCACTACACTGTTCACAAGCTATACCGAAATGCAAACGGCAGTTAATGCAGATGCCCACAGCGAATCATCAACACAGTAACATTTGTTGAGCAAGGAATGCTGCAAGGTGTATGGACATGAAAGAATAACATGTGCTTATGTACTTATTTATTTATATACCTCACAGGCTGCAAGGTTGGAGTATTAGGTTAGGGGGAATAAAAAAGTATTTAGAAAAGGAAGAAGGGCACAACAGTAATTAAAAACCAGCAAGAAAAGCAACACCAATAGAATGCACCAACTAGCCCAATGTGTTTTACTGACACAATGTTATACAATACTTAAACAATAACAGAAAAAAATACTGCCCCTGTACCCCGTACAGACGGTAAGCCAGCGAAGCTGAAATGTGCGGCCCTGTGTTTATAACTGGGTTAATTCCGACGGTTTATTCAAGCCTTTCTGAATGAATGGTTATGTCTGTGTTTCTTAATGAGGTTACGCACAAGTTTGGCTTGGATATACCACATTGTTTATTTTGAATGCCACATACCGTGCTTCGCAAGATCACCATCATGGAAAGCGCAATGAGTGGTTCATTGTGGTAAACCAGCGGGTCCATCAAAGTATTTCTGAATTATGTTACACATTTTATTTTGTAATCCGTAAATCATAGTATTTGACTCGGTTATGCACTGTAGTTACCAAGTGACACACCGGGGCTGCACATTTCACTTATTTAAATGCGGGGACACATTTTTGAACCTATTGGGAAGTCGGAGAGAGACTTATGCACGCGCGCTCTGCTGCGAGAGAGAAACGACGTCACCATCCGTGTAGCCAAAGGCCCAACCCACCTTTGCTGCGAGGTTATTATAACACCATGATGTTATGTTCACCCCGTCCCCCTCTGTGTGCCTCGAAATCCAGTCTGTAACACTTAATGACCATCGGTTATTTTCCCTCCTCATTACATGTCCTGCCCATGCTCATTTCGTTTTCTTGATTTCAACTAAGACGTCTTTAACTCGCGTTTGTTCCCTCACCCAATCTGCTCTTCTCTTATCCCTTAACGTTACACCCATGATTCTTCTTTCCATAGCTCGTTGCGTCGTCCTCAATCTAAGTAGAACTCTTTTCGTAGGCCTCCAGGTTTCTGCCCCTTACGTGAGCACTGGTAAGACACAGCTGTTAAACACTCTTCTCTTGAGGGATAGTGGCAACCTGCTGTTCATGATCTGAGAATGCCTGCCAAACGCACCCCCTCCCATCCTTATTCTTCGGATTATTTCAGTCTCATGAACCGGATCCGCGGTCACTACCAGTCCTAAGTATGTGTATTCCCTTACCAGTTCCAGTGCCTCGGTACTTATCGTAAACTGCTGTTCTCTTTCGAGACTGTTAAACATTAAGTTAGTTTTCCGTAGATTAATTTTTAGACTCACCCTTCTGCTTTGCCTCTCTAGGTCAGTGAGCATTCATTGCAATTGGTCCCCTGAGTTACTAAGCAATACAATATCAGCGAATCGCAAGTTACAAAGGTATTATCCATTCACTCTTATCCCCAATTTTTCCCAATATAGGTGTCTGAATACCTCTTGTAAACACGCTGTGAGTAGCATTGGAGAGAACGTATCTCCCTGCCTGACCCCTTTCTTTAGTGGGATTTTTTTGCTTTCTTTATGTAGGACTACGGTGGCTGTGGAGCCACCGTAGTCCTCCACCCTAGCCATGGCGTAGAGGTAGAGCATCCCCCTCGCGTCCAGGAGGACCGTGGTTTGAATACCAGTGCCGCGCAATTTTCCACCGGATTAAAAAAAATCCGCGTGTTGAAAAACTTGCACAAAAGCGTCTGGAGTGTGGCCTCATCCCGATGACCGGAACTGTTACGCACTCCTTCACCAGAGCAGGATTGGCCACCCTGGTGCAGCACTTGGCCACAACCTCCCATATAAATACAACAATCATTAACTATAGTGCAGCAGAAATGCGATGGACAAGAACGAAGTGAACCCAGAGCGCTTCGTTCTTGACCGTTGTCTATCTGTTGCACTTTAGTCAATAGGGAATACACACCAACTCGTCCAGTTTTCAGTTCTTTTGTCGGGCTTATAAGCCTGCTTGTGTCTTGGAATATTTGCATGGATCTGTGTCCTGTAATTTAATTCTTGGCCATGTGCTTGCAAGTCACGTGTTAATCTCCTGATTTTCCTGACAATCTCGTGTGATGTGCAGCCCCAAACAGTTTCTGGTGAATCCATGCAGGTGTGCAGGGTGTTGTGCAGGGTGTAATCTGCACTACAAGTGCTGCTTTGATTGCTTTCAGTTCAGCTTTTCTACGTGTAGGATTACCGGGAATGGTACTCACTTATATACGGGGTATATTTTTATCTAGTGTCATACTATTGTTATACTGCTATATCCACATCAATGTACTATATGTGCCTGACATTTGCTTCATCTTCATGATTAGCAACCTCTTCTGTGTGTTTGGCAGCCTTATATAGCCTCCTGGCCTAGCTTGCCCCCATATTGTACGGTATAGGCCTGTTGTGTTTCGAGTTCGGGTGCTCCCGAGGTTGTTTCTGAAAGGAGGGGGAGTCGTCTTTGCGTCTCGTATCCTAGCTGGCATAGTATCTTGGGACCAGGTTGTGAGCTCTTGAGGCAAACAATTTGTGCTGCAGTCTGCAACTCTACTCTGTCTAGGTGCTTGTTCGTTTGCTCTTTCCAATAGAGGTCTTCAAGCTTGGTAAAGTTGTAAAGACCTGTTATTACCCGATGCCTGTATTCAATGAGTTGTCTTTTTTGTGCGCTGCTTGTAATTCATACCGTACAATACTTTGGACCCAAGCACAGCATCTGCGATTTTCCATAGTATCCACTCGTCCCCCTCACATGATTTCAAGATTATTCTTTTCACCAAGTGTAGAATTAGCGTCCAGACATGACATACTTGTTTCACCCACGTGCTGGCTCTGCCATCGTGGTCTTACACTAGCTGATAATTTGTGAATGTTAACTTTGAGCTATATTTTTCCAGCTATGTTGAGCACAATGTGCAATCTGGGGTAGTTCTTGATTCTAGTCTTTTTTCCGACGTCCATTTAAGCTGACTTATCAGAAAACTTGAGGCCATAATGGCCAAGAAAGTCATCAGTGTTGTCTAGAGCTGGTTGCATCATTCTTGACTTCTGTATAAAATTGCTTTCCCATAAAGTGTAGTACACCATAGGCTGTAGTACTTCTTCTAGGATGTCTCTGTTGCTGGTGTGGGTGGGCCAAATGTACCTCCAACTCTCACCTAGAATTTTCTGTCTTTCACAAAGTTACTGTTTAATTTAAAAGCTCTACCAGAAATTCTTTTGCTCATCGTTCCTCTTATTAGAGTAGCATGAGGTACTGCTGTTAAAAGCCTATTCACTCTCTTTATTCTTTCTTGAGCGGTATTACACAATGCCCTGCGATAAAGTTTCTGCTGCTTATGGCCCACTCATATTTGCCTGAAGGGAGAACTCTTAAGAAAGGTTTTCTTTGTGCTGTGTGTTCGTCGTAGTATGAGCATTCATCTCTTGACATTTATACATCTGTAGAACCAGCTTCCTGACAGGGTACTTGCTATACCTGATTACGCTTACTTGTGCAGTGCTGTTGAACAATACATATTGATGCAATCAAGGTTTACACACTCGAATTATCACGAAAGTTGGTTGTTTTACAATTGTGCCCTTTGCTATAGATTGGTGGTAGATTTCGCGTACGCATGCCCCCCTATGCGATAGTATTTGGATGTTTAAGGGTTGAATAAAATGTGATGAAATAAATCTAAGTGCAAGAGCTGTTCTTTTAATTATGGCTCCCATCGAAATGCAACTTCCATGGCTGAAAAATGAACCCCTCGCCTTGTGTTAGCAGCAGAATGCTATAGCCACAGGGGCAGGTGAATAAATTGAAGAACCATATTTTTGCCTGTAGATATTTTTCCTGCCCGTATGTAAGTAAAATTTGGAATAAGTTTGTAATTGCAAAAAAGGAGTTTGTGGTCCTTTATTGAATAAACCACATATTGTGTATAGTTGAAATGCAGAAATTTGTTCTAAAATCCTCTGGTAATATGTTCTTGCAAGTAGCATGGTATTTCATTACTTATAGAGATAATAATCACAGCGGATATCATTTACAATGGTTTACACACTAATTTATGTGATCACAAACTTATTAGAAACTGTTATTAGAAACATGTAAGGCATGAATGTTTCTGTACACTTGATCAGCTGTGAACGTGCAAGAACTCCTTCTGCTTTAAAGATTCAAAGTTTCACAGGAAGGGATGCAACTTGCTGACTTCACTGCACAGTTTTTTATTTACTTTTCTTTAACGTGTCGTTTTTACTGTTTTATCCCCACAAGAACGGGCTGTATGCCTGCTTTTGGCATTGTTGCACGAGTTTTACACGACGGTGCAGTAGGGCACGTTGTCGAAGTGTCTAGCAAGTGAATAATTTACTTAATTTACTAGCTGTAGAGTAATTGCCTTTCAAAGCAAATGTTAATACAGGTGCAGTAAGGATAGAAAGTCCACAACATATTCAATGTTTATTGATTTCGGTGCAAAAAAAACAAATTATCCAGAGAAGAGGTGCAACTAAACATGCATGTAATATGCGAAAACCAATTAACAACGTGGTTTATTGAAGCCACGGATTTAATGCTATCGTAGAAAATTCATTACGATAGCCTACACTTTTCCTCTGACCAATTTAATAAGTGAGGTAAGATAATATTTCAAGATTTCAAGAAACTGCAACTGAACGGTACCACGTTCAGCACCGCGGTGAAGCTTAGGCTACTTTGCTCTCTTGTCATTTGCCCTTGCCGAGGTTCAAACAATTCTAGCTGCTCCGTAAGCACGATTTTCGCATGCTACTCAACAAAAGAAAATTGTGACAACCTCGTCGTCTGGTGGAGATCGAACACATCCTAGTACTGACAACTCGCAAAGGCGTACGAAGCAAACGTGAAAATGCACTTAATTTGCTGCTTAGCATGTCAACAAACGCAAAGAAACGGGAGAATGGATTCTGCGATACAAATAATTTAGTCTCCCTTCCAGTACGTACCGAATTCGGCAATCCACGTCTCCGCACATTGCACTTGTGCGAAACGCCATTTTCCAAAACAAACCGTCGAAATAGCTCCGTAATAGCTCTCCGCGCAATTTCGACGGAACATAGCAGCGATGGCTGCGAGGGTGCGATTGTGCGACCTACCCGTTGGTCACAGCCGAAAATCGGGGGTCGGCACTGCGACTGCGATTTGCATCGCAAACGACGGAAATCGCACTTCCGGTGCGACGAAAATCGCATTATGTGAAACAGGCGTAAGAGCTGCGCTCTTAAAAGTAGGCTCCAATCCACGCTGTGAAGGTGATTGGCCAGCGAAGCTGTGGTATCACCTCATCCGATAAGGCAATGCCACGTAGGCTTGAGCGGAGTCCTGCCGAGCCTGAGGATGTCACCGTTGTGCATATTGATGTCGCTGTTCCTTTCGTTGCTTCGTATATGCATGGCGTTCTTATAGCTCTATCGCAACACAAATAAAATTAGTTCCTAGGCGGGTTCTTTTACACATGAAAGTGTAGTGGCGTCACTCCCTGCTCTGTATGCTACACTTGTTCCTGGCAACGGCAATTTATCCATCTGTACTCTTTACTGCGAAACGCTTCCTGCGAATGCTTTGCGCGAAGGCCAGCTTTCCGGTTATTTCTTTTTAAATGCATAAGCATTTCTACGGCTACCGAACGAGGAAACCCGTACCTCACGTAAGGCGAGATCGCTTTCAAAATAGGGCCCGCAGGAGCGAGCGAATTGATCTTCGGGCTTCCTCTCGCTTCGGCGAGAACACAGTGCACACGAACCTAGCAGCACTCTGCGCACTCTGCCACCGTCGCAGGTCGTTTTCGAGATCGGCCGTACGTAGCCCCCACCGGAGCATGGTTGACAGCGGCTCACATCCTGAGGAAGCAGCATCATCGACGCCACCTATGTGCCAGAGCTACTAAACCTGACAGTGTTCAATTACGTCACGTACTGCAGCACGCTCATCTCGTCAGCATGCTCATCTCCCATGAAGCAGGGGCTTCACAAAAAAATCAATTATGGAGTTTTGCGTGCCAAAACCATGATTTAATCTTGAGGCACGTCGTAGATGCGGACTCCGAGTAAATTTTTGACCACCTGGGGTTCTTTAACGTGCACCTAAATCTAAGTACATGGGTGTACTTGTATTTCGCTCGCTTAGAAATGCGGCCGCCGTGGCCAGGATTTGCTCCCGCGACCTGGGCTTAGCGACGCAACACCAACGACACTAAGCAACCACGGCGGGCGGCACCATCCAAACGCACCATCATATAATATGAGTGACAATTGCTTTTACTCGCCTCTTCTTCGTCGTCTCGTGGTTGTCTCATTTCGGTCTTGCAACCGTGTTTCTCCGTTGGACAATTCTTTCGCTGTTTCTCGCAATTGTTCCGGTGCGCAGTGACGACCACCAGCACGGATGCAACAAGAACAAGAAGTGCCTTTATTCAGGGATGCTTACAGGTATATATAGATTTGGCTGACTGTCCGATAACAGACACGTGCTTCGTTGATTAGTCTAATCGGAAGGGGCCGTTCCAGGAGCGCATGCGCGACCTGACGATAGATCTTCCCCCGGGATAATGTTACGTTGAGTAAGATACGAGACTTGTTTAAAATCCCGGCCGTAATGCAGACGATTGGGTTGCTGTCTTTGCCGGGTGGATCGCCTTGGCACCGCTTGCGTGGGCAGCATTGTTGACTGTGAAGCAGCTGTCGTTGCTTGAAATGGTGTAGTTGCGGTTGATTCTGATGGCGACGCCCTCCTAGGCATCGTCGCCTGGGAAACCTCCTCGCTCTCGGATTCATCTTCTCCTAAGTCCGTCTGAAAAAGCTCACGTGTGGCTAAAAGGTGTTGCCGGTTGCGTCGGAGTATTTGGTTGTCCTCTGTAGCGACGCGATAGGACCTCGGCGCCACCAGGTCCATGACTCGAGCCTTGCGGTCCCACGTGTCTCCCCGTACTCTTACTACTGCATCTTTCTGGAGTTCGGGTAGGGGTTTCCTGCTTGACAATTGTCTAGGTTGGCGCCTAAGTGCTTGTTTCGTGGGGCACGCCGAGAAGTCTGGCAGCTGCGTACGTAACCTTCTGCCCTGAAGCAATTCTCCTGGGGAGCGGCCGTCTTCAAGAGGGGCCGAACGATAGGAGAGGAGACCCAGCCAGAAGTCCTCCCTCGTTTCACTTATTTTCTCCATGATCCTTTTGATGATTTGGACACCCTTCTCGGCGAGACCATTGGACTGCGGGAACCGTGGACTTGACGTCACGTGTTTGAAGTCGTATCTGGATGCGAACAGGGCAAATTCATGGGCTGAGAACTGCGGACCGTTATCGGTGCAGACTTCTATGGGAATTCATTATCGTGCAAGAACTGCACTAAGTTTACTTATCACAGTTCCTGTTGTTGTGTCAGCTAGTTTCTCGACTTCCGGAAAATTTGAGAATGCATGAAACACACATAAGTAGGACTCTGCGCCGTACATGAAAAGATCAACCCCAACACGGTACCAGGCATGTTCTGGGACCTGTCGAGGTAATATCGGTTCGCTGGGCTGCTTATATGCGTATTTCTGACAAACGGCGCACGACTTGACCAAATTTTCGATGTCCCCGCTCAGTCCTGGCCAGAACACCAAGTGCCGGGCAGTTGCTTTGCACTTATTTATGCCTAAGTGTCCTTCGTGAATACGAGTGAGCATCTCAGCTCTCATGAGCTTTGGTATAATAACCTTTGATCCCTTCATCACGATGCCTTGTACTTCTGATAACTCAGGGGAAACCGGTTTCATCGCGCCACTAATTTCTTCGCCGTTCCTAAGGCAGCGCAACACAATTTGCAAGTCGGGGTCAGCGGCTGTTGCTTCTGCTAGTGTCTAACATTTTCTCACCAGTTCTGAAGCCACGCCCACTGCATTTATGTCGACGTCGTCTGTGAAGCTATCCACGCTGCGGGGAGAGACAGGCGCCGATCTGGATAGCATATCTGCCAGGAGCAGTTGTTTCCCTGGGACAAAGTGAAGGACATAATCGTATCTTAATAAGCGCAAGAAAAAACGCTGCAATCTTGGAGGCATGTCTGCAATGGCTTTAGCCGCGATAGCTAGCAATGGTCTGTGGTCGGTTTCAACGATAAATTTGCGACCGTACGCGAAGTGAAAAAATTTGTCGCACCCAAATGTTATAGTCATTGTCTCTTTTTCTATTTGGGCGTATCTTTGTTCCGCCTCGGTCATTGTCCGGGAAGCGTAGGCTACTGGCCGCCAACTGTCACCATACCGCTGAAGTAGGGCCCAGCCGATCCCATTCTGTGATGCGTCAGAAGAGATTTTGGTTTCTCGGGTCGGATCAAATATGGCTAGCAGTGGCGTACTGCTTAGAATACAGCAGATAGCTTGCCACTCGTTGCAATGGTTTTGAGACCACTCAAAGACCGTGTCCTTCTTCATTAGGCTTCGCAGTAGCGTTGTTCTTTCTGCCAAGTGCGGTATGTATTTAGCGAAGTAGTTTACGACCCCCCGCATTCTTTGGACGCCTGCTTTGTCGCTTTGCCGAGGCATTTCGCTTAATGCTGACGTCATTGTTGGGTTCGGACTTATTCCGTGTTGGCTGATCACATCGCCCAAAAAGTCCATTTTAGTCACCCCGAATCTACATTTTGTTGCATTAAACGTTAGGCCGGCCTTCCTTGCTAAATACAGGACCGTACGGAGGCGCCTATCATGCTCTTCCCTCGTGCTCCCCCATACGAGTATGTCGTTGATATACATACGCACACCTGGGGCCTGGTCAAATATTTCATTCATGGTTTTTTGGAATACTTCCGGTACGGAAGCGATTCCGAAGGGAAGTCTCAAGAAGCGATAACGACCAAACGGCGTTCCAATTGTGCATATCCTTGAAGTGGCATCATCAAGAGGGATTTGATGAAAACCCGAGTACGCGCCGAGGCGCGTAAAAAATGTTGCTCCGGCCAGCTCTGCCTCAATATCTTCTCTTTTTGGCAATTGATAGTGCTCTCGCTTTATGTCTGCGTTAATGCGCCTGGGATCAATGCATATGCGAAGTTTGCCATCCTTTTTCCTTGCCGCGACAAAGCGGCTTAACCAATCCGCCGACGATAATGCCTGCACGTTCCATGCGGTCCAACTCTTCTCGGAGGGGCTCGCGCAATGCCAGGGGCACCCGTTGCACCGGCTGGACCACCGGCGTTGCTTCCTCCCGCAGGACCATGTGGTACGGGCGTGCCAGGCAGCCGATACCCTGAAACAACTCTGGGAATTCCTTCGTCATTTGGTCAGTACTGTTCATGTGAACAGAACCCACAATACGCGACACCAGTCCTAAAGTTTCGCTCGCCGACAGCCCAAGGATGGCTTGGTTGCTCTTCCTGACGATAAAAAAGTCAAAGTACTCGCTCCGGTTGTTCACAGTCACTGGTAGCGTAGCCACGCCGATATGCTTGATGACGTTGCCACTGTATGAGCGCAGGACAGAGGGGCTTGTCTTCAAAGATTGATTCACCTTGAGCCTTTGAAAGATGGTGTGAGGCAGCAAGTTGGCTTGCGAGCCCGTGTCTACCTTCAGAGACACCAGTTGGGACGCGACTTGGGCGTCGATAACCCAATCAGCTTTGTTGCCCACGCCAACATACAGTATTTGAAAATCGGCGTGCTCGTCCCTCACAGCGCTTATTTGAGGACCTTTCCTACAACAAGCCGAAAAGTGGTTAGCGCCACGGCACGAGAAATATTTTTTTCCAAAGGCTGGGCACCTTCCACGTTCGTGGTTGCGGTTGCACTTGGAACATTTGAATTGCCTCTTGGTTTTGACCTGCGCTACTTCCGTTTCAGGTTCAGCGTAACTTTGCTCGGAGCCTGGGGGGGGGGGGCAAGTTCCTCGCGCGCCAGACATTTGCACTGCGCACGCTGAACATTCGAACTGCGCATTTCGATTGGTGCTACTTGGTTTTCTGCTTGAACCCATGCGTTGTTTTGCTCGGCACATACTTCCTCCGCCTTGCAGATTTCTTCGGCTTTGCGTAATGTAAGATCCTTAACCTTCAGCATTTTCTTTCGCAATTCCGGGTTAACGGTGCCGAAAACAATCTGGCCTCGGACCATAGAATCACTTAGGTCCCCAAAATTGCAACTTTGGGCTAGCTTCCTCAGGTCTCGAGCGAAATGCTCAAAAGGCTCCCCCTCAGCTTGAGTCCTTGTACGGAAGACATACCGTTCATGCACCTCGTTTTGCTGTTGCCAACACTATTCTTCAAACTTTCCCGTCACTGTTCCATAATCCTCTTTACTTTCGTCGTCCGAAAACGAGAAATTGTTGAATACCTCTAAGGCGTCCTCTCCGGCAATGGTGAGCAGGAGCGCAGTCTCGGCTGGCTCGGACCTCGGTGCTTTCGCCGTTTCCGTTGCTTGCAAGAACAGCTCGAATCTCTGCTTGAACAGGTACCGATTCCTTGCGCTGTTCCTGGACAGTACCAGTGGTTGCGGCGGCTTCACTAAATCCATCTTGTCGGTTCACTGAGACGCCAGTCTTTCGATGCGTTACTGCTTGCGCAATTCTATCCCACTTCTGACACCATGTTCCGGTGCGCAGTGACGACCACCAGCATGGATACAACAAGAACAAGAAGTGCCTTTATTCAGGGATGCTTACAGGTATATATAGCTTTGGCTGACTGTCCGATAACAGGCACGTGCTTCGTTGATTAGTCCAATCGGAAGGGGCCGTTCCAGGAGCGCATGCGCGACCTGACGATACAAAACACAGCAGCATACGACAACGAAACAGCAGGCGATTAGTAGAAAATGCTTACGCATAATTTAGATAACTCCCACAGGAGATTCTGAGTGTAATTTTTTGATTGGCAATTGCTCCGCTTCTGCTCAACACGTCAGAGGACAATTTACTACAAAGTAGTTCTCAAATAGGCTATTTTAACGCCCAATAAATTTGTCGACTTGGATAAAAAGTGGTTCATGGCCCCTTTTCAGGTTATTGCGGGCCAGATAAAGAAATTCCTCATATCAGATGATGATGCTGTAAGATGCTCTCATCGAACAAACAGATGAACACGTGCAACCGCAATGGCAGCGCTCACGCGCCAATTAGAATTATCGGAGGGCAGCTGTCGCATGTAGCGCAGGCAGTTACAGAAGAATCCGCCACAGAGAACGGCTCCATGTGAAGGCGTCAAGAGCTCAACTCGCCAGCCATTGCAGTGCTTCTTTTCGTAAAGCAAATATTAATGAGTGTGCAGAAAAGTGCGGTACCCAATGATGCGTCTTTCGAAGAAGCCTAGTTCAGAATAGGGGGGGGGGCATTCTACCGATGCCTTCGTTGTGCACGAAAAATCTAAAAAAAGTAAGCGCGCCTTTTTTATTTTTGCTCCTGGCAGCCACGTGATGCAGAGCAGCGCGCCTCTTCCGCGTCATTTCTCTGGAATAACCGGAGTGCAAGGCACAACCAATCTCACAAATGGATTCCACACCGCAGCCATCAAATTTTTCCATCCAGAGCGAGAGAGCCCGGCCGGAAGATAATATGGCGAGCCGGCAGGGTGCGGTCACGGTGAGCGCGGCTTTGGCACCGCGAAAATATTTGACCAAGATACTTCGTCACGCATAACCACCCAGAATTGAAGAAATCGCGACCTGCGGAAAACTTGCTTTGGACAGCACGGGCTTTGACGGTGCATCAGAAAATCATAATTTCATGGACAGACGTTCTTAGCCGAGGTTGGACGCAAGGTTAAGCACCTACGCGTACCCGCCTTATCGATAGCAATGACTTAAGACCCGTACCCGTATAAATAGCGGGCTGTCAAAACTACGCGCCGGAGCGCTGCAGATGCGCGCGACTTATAGTGCTCATTGTGAAGGACCTTGTAGATTCAGCGGTTGTGCGTTACGACGTAGAATGATGTTCACTTCTGCGCAATTAATACCTCACTCGGCATTGCCGGTCCAACACAACTCAATACTCTGTTGCTTTTTGCCATGGAAATCGGCTGGGCCGCGGGGAAGCAGCAACCAATCGTACAAATGGTTCCGCATTTTAAGGCATTATAGCTGGCGTTGCGAAAGAGAGCGGTAACTGGAGGGTGCCTGCAGGCAGGAGAAGCAGGCGCTTCGGAGACGCGCAATCGGGCGTAACGGCGAAGGCGTTTGTGCATGCTTCACGTTTTCTAGCGGCGAAATCGATTTCTCCATCGTTAATATTTTTACGAGCCCGACTGTTGTGCTCTCACTCGCTAATAAAGTTGTGGTCTCCACGCCCACAAATGGCACTGGAATTTCTGGTAAGCAGTAGATTGGCTTATCTGAACGGGACTTACGACGCCATCGGACAATTCCCATAAATGCTCCCCGAAACATGCTTCCACTTGGTGGAGTGTTAGAAAGGTTGTAAGCAAGGGATTCATTTAGGCCATGGGTCAAGGCGGCCCATGGGTGTACGGAGGATAGCAGCCGGCTATGTCCAAGCATTTTGTCTCCTTTGCAAAAATGTAATTACAACGTGCAATTACTGCAACTTGAGTCCGCTGGCCACCAGGAGCCAACTGCTCTTGGCGCGCAGTGGTCAAAGGGGCCATGCAGGCAATATGCCGTGCACCCAGCTATTGCAAAAGTGCGTGAAGCGTCTGTTTGTCGTAAGAACTTTAGGTATACTTATGCGCACGGTATGATTTGACGCACGCATGAAAGCATGAAAAGAGGTTCACTGGTTTACCTAAAAGTAACAACTAAATGAAATAAAAGAAAGAATTTGTACTTAGCTAGCATACGTTTGAAATAGCGCAAAAGAATACGTAAACGTACACATGAGTAGAATAGACCACAAGGACACAGACCCTGCACTTGCAGATACGTAGAGTGAAGGGGAACAGGGAGAGTTATCACTTTTTCGATCAACTAACCTTCTGCTTTAGTCTATAGAGCGGTGAACGCACTCAGTGTCTTGATAGTACGCTTACTTTCACAAATAACCAATAAATTAACTTATATTACTATACTCGAAACAAGTCAATTAACATATTGTTTCTAATTTCATTAAGGCAGTCTGCGTATGTTACCTGCATAGTAGTTTTCAGAAATATTGTTGCACTTTTATCGACTTAACTCTCTTCGGCCAATCGCAGACGTTCGGTGCCTTAATCACATCTTTTCGGTGTCACTTTTATAAGCTTCACTGCCTTTTCGGTAGCTGACAACTGTTTTGCTCCTTTCACCTTTCATTTATTTTTAATTTTCTTGTAAAGGAACTGCATTAAAAAGAAACGCGTAGTTATTTACACATTGATAACTCCTTACATGTAAGAAATATTCATCACTCGAGTTTCCACCCTTCCCCAAATGGAAAAACTATTTTTGCACTTTAAATAGCTTCCAACCAAGTTGGTGGTATAAAGAATATAAACAGGGATAAAGTGCCTCAGACACGTTCGCCAACGTTTGCATAGGAGGACCTCTCTTCGTCAAAGGTGGCCTCGTCATCCTCGGCAGGTTAGTTTTGAAGGGTGAGTGCAGTGACGTCACGTGCGGTTGTTTTCGCTGGTTGGCAGAGACTTCCAAGAGAATGAGCGCGGTCGTCTGCAAGCGTGGTTCCTAAGATGAGGGGAAAAGAGCTGGAGATTGAGAAGGCGAGGGGAAAAGGAAAGAAAGAAAAGGAGAAAGAAATAAAGACACCAAGAAGGACAAAACGAAAACAAAAAGAAGGGCATGGGAGGATGTTGGGACAACAAATTCATGCAAGACTCTACGGCTACCGCGCAGATACAAAACACAATTTGCCTAAAGCAGTCGCCAGCCACTTCAGTGAACATGGTCATATATTCGAGAAAGCAAGGCTCTATATACTACCCACAAATTTCCGTTCACCTCGCGAGAGGAAATATAGGGAATCATACCTCATACACAAGTTTAAATGTCTACACGTGACGGTAATTAATTTGGCAAGTGGCAACTTAGAAGTTTTAAAAGCGGTAACTTAAATGTGAAATTCTCATATCGTCAACCATAGCACAAAACACGTTGTGCCACCAGCTAACCTAAATTTTTCATCTCACCTATTCCTCCATTTCCAATATTTTCCTGTCTACTACTCCATTTAATATAAACGAGGAGAGAGGTGGTTAACCGAGGGTCCCGATTTTTATTAGTCATATCACAAGAAGCCAACAAACACTGACACCAAGGACAGCATAGGGGAAATTACTTGTGCTTAATAAATGAAATAAAGAAACGATAAATTAATGGAAATTAAAGCGGACGAAAAAACAACTTGCCGCAGGTGGGAACCGAACCCACAACCTTCGCAGTTCGCGAAGGTTTTTTCATCCACTTTAATTTCCAATAATTTATCGTTTCTTTATTTCATTTATTAAGCACAAGTAATTTCCCCTATGTTGTCCTTGGTGTCAGTGTTTGTTGGCTTCTTGTGATATGACTAATAAAAATCGGGATCCTCGGTTAACCCCCTCTCTCCTCGTTTATTACATAACGAGGGTCTCGAATCCGGCAACATTGATGCCTTCAGGTAGCATGTGTGGGTTTATTGACCAGTTGCCTTCACCCGAAAAGATCACGTTCTCGTGACGCCTGCGGCAAAAAGGGCGTTCCACGTCCGCCGCCAAGGTCTGTGAGTGGTGGCGCTGGCTAACACTCCCAGGGTTCTACTAGTACACATAAATACCCAAGAAAGTGGATTGGGAAACAGCGCCGCGGTAGCTCAATTGGTAGAGCATCGCACGCGAAATGCGAAGGTTGTGGGTTCGGTTTCCTCCTGCGGCAAGTTGTTTTTTCATCCACTTTCATTTCCATTAATTTATTGTTTCTTTATTTCATTTATTAAGCACAAGTAATTTCCCCTATGTTGTCCTTGGTGTCAGTGTTTGTTGGCTTCTTGTGATATGTCCATTTAATATACTCATTCATGTTTTTATGTTTATATCAACTACACGACCCGTTTTCCCATGTACACCTGCCCCCGCCCGCTTCTACTCATGTCACTCTCCTATTTGTTATTCCGGTTTCCGTTACCCCCCCCCCCCCCTCCTTTGCCTGTTTTTTAGTATATATATTTTTTGAAACACCCTCACGAACACATTCTAAAGTCGCAGACGCCAGGATACCTCTTTTGGCACCTCAGCCACACAGGGTATCGCCATTTCTGTATACCACCGTAATGACACCTACGTTGAGCTCCTGGGGCTGACGTTCCTTGAAAGACCATGCCGCTGCCTTCCATTACCTTATGCATTGCAACCCATACTCCTTGTCGCCATCTTAACTCCTTCTAAATTAGCCGGCTCATGGCCGCAGTTCTTCATCGCGAGTGTGATCTGTTTTGTTTGTCTGTGCGGGCGTGGCACACTTAATGATTGCTAATTTGATTAACAAGCGAATGTTCATTCCAATTTTTACAGCCGAGAGAACTATGAGCCTCACTTCGTGTAGTTGTCTAATACTTTGCTATCGCGAAAAAGGCGAAACTGCGACAGTTATTTTGTCAGGTAGAAGTAGGTAACGGAAATATTTTTTTTCTTTCCTCAGGTAGGGTTGCATTTATTCGAAAGTATTAGAGCGAGCTACTGGCTATGGAGAAGACTCCTAAAGTGCGTTCTACGGAGTCCAAGTGTGCTTACCCACTGGAAGAAATAAGGTTTAATTCAGTAGACGAGGTAGGTGGGGCGGATTTTCTCTGTAGGATGCGTGAAAGTAGATAGTCGGGAGAAGGAGACGGATAAGCCAGCAAAGCATGTCGGGAAGCTAGGAAACAAACTGAAGATTTAGCAGAATCAGAGGAACGTTACCGAAGAGAAGCTAGCTAAATTTCAAAAGAATTAAAAGGACACTAAAGGAAAAGTCTCAGTCAAGCTAAACTGATATATTGGTGCTCAAAAATCTCTAAGGCGTCAATGTTATCGAGAACAGAGCCATAATATTCGAGAAATTGAGGCAAGTGCAGGACACGATTAGAGACTCCCCCCGGGACATTCAATTGGTTCTCGTGTCAACTCGCAACACTTGCAAGGTTGTTCAGTGATTCTTTTCTCGTCTTCCACGACGCAAATTAAGCCCGATCACGAAAGCGCTCCTAAATTAAGTTCTGCCATTAGTGCTCAACTACTCGCTGCACAAAACATCCTTGTCTTGTATTATAAGATGAAATAAAATGCTACTTGTCCAGTTCTATTTCATTTTTAGAAAAAAGAACTCGTTGAAATTGCCGTTCACAACGACGCCGGCGATCGAAAGGCTTCGTTTGCTTTCGACTCTCCGCCGCCCACGCTTTCGCATTTCAGCACTTTGCTGATCGCGTAGTTCTGCGCTGGTTTTGCTGGCTCGCGAAACTCACCCAAACTGCAAGTAGCAGAGAATTCGACTTCCATGTGATGTCGCGGAATGCCGGAACGGTCCACACCACTTGACCAAAAAACAGCGGCGAATCCACCGCTCTGGATGTATGGATGGATGAATGTTATGAGCGTCCCCTTTGGAACGGGCCGCTGGGCTGCGCCACCAAGTTCTTGCTATTATACTGCTTAATGTCCTACCTAGGTTAAAAAGGAAAAAAAAATATGCTATAAACTGCCACAACCAAATTTTCTGATCCCCTAATGCGAACTTTGATTTCTTACGCCTCCGTTTTTTGTCGTTTCCCTTACTTTTCTTCCACCAATCTTCCAATTGCCTCTTTCTCATCTCTATTGCGGGCATGTTTACTTTTCCCCTGCTCTCTCTCAACCCAAGGGCTTCAAGGAGGCTAGAGCAGACTAAAGCGACCAGCTGGGTAGACATCTTCACTCTAACAAAACGTGCTCCATTGTTTCACTAGCTCTAGCGCAGCAAGGACATGCTTCGTCTTCCTTCCTATATCTCGCTTTATAGGTGCGTGTTCTAAGGCAGCTCGATGTCTCTTCGAAAAGTAATGATCATCTCTTTGAGTTATCATAAATTATTTCTTTCCTGATTTCGTTTTTTCCTCTTAAGTAGTTACTCATGGCAGGTTTCTTTTCCGTTGCCGCCACCCATGAGATTATTTCTGCCTCACTGAAGTTCCGCTTGACGTTCTTTGTTGCTATGCTGCCCACCCTAGAGGCCGCATACTTGCTGGCAAGCTTCCTAGGTCTTTTCCTGCACTATGAATCATGGTTTTCCTGTACAGATACCGCTCTGTCTTGACTCTGTACCGCCATCTGTCTAGCTCCGTTTTACTCACCGATGGCAGGCAGCAAAGGATGGTGATGGCGCTTGCAACGTCACCACTCGCCCGCTTAGGTTGCTGGAGATTTCAATTTCGAAAGAAGCATTCGCAACATTCAGATGCAATTTTCTCGTAAACTAAGTCTATTGTTGGCATGAAACAGGCGTTGCGAGGTTTCTGGGATGGTATTTAGACAGTCCACGTCGACTTAGTATTTCCATTTAGTGTCCCTTTAAGGGCCGTCATTCCAGCTACTCAATGGTAGGCGAACCACGAACATGGCTGCTTCCGTATCATGCCATTATTTTGTCAGAATATGTACATACACTCGAAAGAGAGAAAGCAAGAAGCTGGCTGGCCACTGCTACCAGAAGTAGCACAATGCCTACCTGCTCTTCAGAAAAAACGAGTACGGTAACATGGAAATGTAAGGTACAAGATGGCAAGAACAAGATGGCAAATCTGAGAGAATACAGCCAAATACAGTACGGCCAGTCACCGCAGCTAGGTAGCCTATAAAGGGATGAAAAAAGAAAATATGAGATATTGTTCGAGGTCGCCTGACTCGAAGAAAAAGGTGTGCTATAAAAGGAACGCCAGCTTAGTTTTTCTAGAAAAGTAAGGACCGTGGACTGAGCTTCATCAAGTCGAGACTTACAACCATTGGGATGGAGACATTTCTTTATTTTTATTTACTCATACTGCTGGCCTGTCGGCCGTTACAGGGTGGGTCAAAGCAGCACTTCAACAATTAGTACAATACATGGTATTACAATGATACATATAGCAAAAAAAAAGTCGATAGCAGTATTTCGGCAATTAGTACAGTACATGAAGGCAGTACATGAATAGTGTTTTAAAAGGTGAAGATAAGCGAACAAAGAAGAGACATAAGCGAAATATTATACATATACTCCGATCAATATGACTATAAACGCAGTGTTAATAAACGAGGTCATACACTCCCCGCTCCTAAAAAAAAAAACACGTATACGCGCGTGGATCTTTCAATGTTGCTTTAAGTTTTTCTCGAATTCTTCCGCATTGATGCTTGGTCGCGTTAACACCGGTAATTCATTCCTTTCTTTAATGGTTCTTGGGAAGAAGGAAAATGCGTAAGCGTTAATGTGCATCTCAGGTATTTGAAAAGTATTACAGTGGCTTTTCCGTAGTGTTCTACCTTGTCGTGCTATCAAATACTGTTCGCTATTGATGTTGAATCTGTTTTTAGTGAGAAGAAAAAAGAACTTTAACCTAGCTATGCGCCTGCGTTCAGCGAGCATAGGCAAGTGCAGCAAGCCGAGCATTTCAGATACTGAATCTGTGCGAGAATAACGCGATAGAATAAACCTTGCGGCTCCACGTTGAATTCTTTCCAGTCTCTCAATTAACCCTGAATGATAAGGGTCTAAGTTTATGCTGGCATATTCTAACGTGGGTCGAACGTACGTTAAATAAGCTGTTAGTTTTACTGACTGTGAGGCTAACTGTAATTTCCGTCGTAAGAACCAAAGCTTCTTTTCCGCCGTTTGGCATATTTTTGTAACATGGCTCGACCAGCTTTAATTCGCGGATATATGTATGCCTAAGTATTTAAGCACGTCAACCGTGGAAAGCACCGAAGAATTCACTGTGTAATTAAAATAAAAAAATATGATTTATTTTATTCGTTATGCTCAATACAAGAGTTTTACTCTCATTTATTTTCGTTTTCCATTTGTCACACCATTTTTCTATAGCCCTAAGAGCGTCAGTGAGTAATTTCTGATCTTCTGTGCTATTAGGTTATTCCTATAGTAAGCAATCATCGGCGAAAAGTCGCACCGTGAAACCTTCGTCAATCGCAGAAGAAATGTCGTTAATATATACTAAAAATAGTACAGGACCTCACAGACCCCTGTGGGACACCAGACGTTACGTTCAACGGCTTTGATGTATTGTGCTCCACTTCTACGTATTGGGTTCTTCCCCGGAGGTACGCGGTTATCCATTTTACTATTTTCGTGTTTATTCCCGTATTAGTCAGTTTCACAATCAATTCTGCATGTACCACTCTCTCGAATGCTTTCGATAGATCAAGACAGATATGACATCTATCTGTTTCTTATTGTTTAATGCACTGGCAAAGTCATGGATTGTTCCAAGAAGCTGTGTTGTTGTAGAGAGGCGCTGTCGGAATCCGTGTTGGTTGGGAAAAAAATGAGTTCGCATTTTCGATGTACGTGTAAATTGACTTGGCTACAACATGTTCTAGGAGCTTGCAGCCAACGCAAGTCAGCCATATTGGACGATAATGTTCAATTACCTGTATCTCCAGATTTGTCCGCAGGTATAACCTTTGCAGTAAGCCAGTCATCAGGGACGCGGCCTTCCGCAAGTGGCACGTCAAAGATAATTTTTAAGTAATGCGCAACCCATTCCGCATACCTGCGCAGAAATGCGTTTGGTATGTCATCGGGGCCTACCGATTTTTCGACGTCAATGTTTAGTAGAAAAACTACAATTCCATCGTACTAGACATCAACGTCTGACATCTCTTCCGAGCGAAGCGATGGGGAGAGTGTGGATTCAGTACTGGATTCTGATGGAGCTAAAAACACAGACTGGAAGAACACATTGTAAGATGAAGCAATGACTCCAGGATCAGTAACTACAGTGTTATCAATTACAATGCTATGTGACTCGTTGTCCTTTTTCGACATGTGACGCCAAAAGTTATCGGTAGACGACCTCATGAAATCTGTCAATGCTTCTTTGTAATATTTACTTTTGGCTTCAGTAATCATAGAACGCAGTTGTGCAGACAACTCAGTTATTTTGCGTGGTCTTTGGTTACTTTCTGTCTCTGGCGGCTTATTCGACGTTTTAGTTGGATGATTTCCTTGTTAATCCAAGGGTTCCGTTTAGTTTTCTTTCTTTTACGAACCGGCACAAATTTGCTAATAAAATGGAAAATAATATCCTTGAACGATTGCCACATGGTGTTGATATCACTTTGAGAATCAAAACTGCCCAGTGCAAATGACAAGTATTCAATGATACTTGTGCCCTCAGCTTCAAAAAATATGTAACTGCCTCTTTATATTTTGACTGTCTCGTTATGTGCTATCTGAACGAAGAGAACTTCATGGTCTGAGATACCCTCCTCAACCGACACTTCAAACTGGTCAAAGCGCCCGTCAAGGACTACCAGATCGAGGATAGATGGACATTCCCCAGAATTTCGCGTACTTTGACGAACAATTTGTGAAAGGTCATGAGTGAATGCAATGTCGAGGAGGAAATCGCAGTGTGCCTGTCCCCGCAATTCTGTTGCGAATATATCCCAGTTAATCGCAGGTAAATTAAAGTCCCCGGTTAGGAGTAGTCGGCAGTGGCGCTTTTGTTTGCTTCTAAGTAACTCTGTATCGACTCTAAGAATGAAAGAGGTGAGTTTGGGGGTCGGTAAATTGTACCGAGAAGGACTCGTGACGTTCCAATATTCTTTTGACACCAAAGACTTTCGTGTCCTGGGATACCATTTAGTGTTTTGAATTCAATATTTTCTTTCATTAAAATTGCAACGCTGCCTCCTCGAGACTGTCGATCCCGACGTACTACCTTGTATCCGGGAGGTATTATCTCGTTATCTTGAATCTCTGAACGCAACCATGTCTGTGATCGTAACAACGTCCCGATCATGATTCACTAAAATGTACTCTAGGCCTGCAGTGGTATTCACGATACTTCTAGCATTAAAGTTAACTAGACGAAATTCATGATGCCCTCTCTGTTTCGGTCAGTCCTCGCTTACAGCCGATAGAGTACTCTTATTACACCTGAGCTTGACTCGACGGTTCTTTTCTTCGTCCCAACTGTACATATCATCATCGATGAACATTTATCAGAGTCAAGACGCACGCGCTGTCCTTGTTTTCGTTCATCCTGCGCAGAATTCCAAAGAAGCTTGCGTTTGGTAACTGTTTCCTTGCTGTAGTTATCAGCAATAGAAATGCCAGTTACCTTTAGTTTTTACAGTTCTTGTATACTTTTGACTTTTCTCTGGAATCGTATAGCTTTAGAATAACAGGTCGCGGCTGTTTGCTCTGCCGTTTCCCGATCCTATGCATTCGTTCAACTGTGTGCAGAGTTACGTCCAGCTGCTTGTCAAATAAATCGGTAAGCACTTTTGTAGATAGTTCTGTTGTTTCTTTTTCATCCTCCGGAATTCCGAAAACCATGAGGTTATTTCGTCTGCTTCTGTCTTCCAAAGACACCAGCCTATCGTGCAGCGTTTTTACAGACGCGTTCAGGGTTTTGTTTGTCTTATTAACTCAGCTATCACTTTGGCTTGGTCCCTGACAGCCTGCACCGTCTTCTCAACTTGTTTTATTCTCTTGCTCAAGGGGGCTCAATCCGTTTTGATGGCTTGTTGCCCGTCAAGCAATTCTTTCAAGAGCGTCGTTGTGTTAGGACCTGTTGAGTTAGCACTTTTGGGCACGACAGCACTACAATGAAGCGATTATTCTTGTAACCATAATACGAATAGAAAACAACCTGTTCAAGGAACAGAAGACGAGTTACAGGTGACGGCTTCTGCGGAGCCACCGTGCCCAATGACGCAGCCTGCTGAATCCGCTGCCTTCATAGGACATGACGAAGTTGCCGTGATGCTTCCATAGTATCTGGTGCTGAGGGTGTCGTTGACAGGCACTTCCCAGTCGAAGACGGCCATATCAGGAACGGATCCAACGATGCACGTGTTGTATGCGTTCTCATGGAAAGATGCGCAGATCAACAGCACCTGTTCAAGGAACAGAAGACGAGTTACAGGTGACATGGCTTCTGCGGTGCCACCGTGCCCACTGACGCAGCCTGCTGAATTCGCTGCCTTTATAGGACAGGACGGAGTTCCCGTGATGCTTCCATAGTATCTGGTGCTGAGGGTGTCGCTGACAGGCACTTCCCAGTCCAAGACGGCCATATCAGGAACAGATCCAATGATGCACGTGTTGTATGCGTTCTCATGGCAAGATGCGCAGATCAACAGCACCTGTTCAAGGAACAGAAGACGAGTTACAGGTGACATGGCTTCTGCGGTGCCACCGTGCCCACTGACGCAGCCTGCTGAATCCGCTGCCTTTATAGGACAGGACGAAGTTGCCGTTATGCTTCCATAGTATCTGGTGCCGAGGGTGTCGCTGACAGGCATTTCCCAGTCGAAGACGGCCATATCAGGAACGGATATTCACGGGAGTCGTTCACCGCAGAAGCGGGAACGGGCAAGAAGCCACCAGTGACGGTGAGGAAGAACGTGGCGGAAGCTGATAACCAATCGAAGATAGGAGAAGATATCGTGGCTTCAGCTTCCGACGCGAGGAGCCGAAAGCGTGGAGTTGTCTTTGTTGGGGATGCGAAGATGCGCAGAGTGGATTCCGGGATAGAGAGTGCAGGTGCAGACGAGCGAATCCGCATTGACGATCTACTGGGGAAATCGGTTGGGATAGCGAAGGCCAAGGAAGACGTGTGGACATAATGGAGGAGCGGCCCTTAGTGGTGATAATGGGAGGAGTAATTGGCGTGCTGTAGGGACGGGGACTGGAATTGCGAAGCAAAACGCCGATCGTATTACCGATCTGAGGAATGTTTCAAAGGAAGTGCAAATCGCAGTGTGCATGGCGCCTGAGATTTAAAGGCAGGGCAGCGCTTACGGTAAACAAGTAGATGTCGCTGCTTGGTAAAGCAATCAATTTTACTGTCATTGTACACGGGAGGTGCACCAAGCGTGTCGTGGCGGCGCTTTAGCGTGTGACGGTATGCATTTTAGCAAACACGTTATCATAGCAGTTGGACGTCAAATCACGGCAAGCGCAGTATTTCTTTTAAGTACAACTGACGCGCGATATGATTTCAAAATGCCACCGTTAAGGTGTGAGTGAGTACATCTTCCTTATCTCTATCAGGCAAGGAACTTGACTTTCTTAAACGGTCGACACGTGTTCAGTGAACTGTACTCGTGTGCTTCTTGTAGAATCGTTGATTTGATTGTTTCGTCAGATGGGCTATGAGCGGGCCATAGAATGCGCAATAGGTTCTTGGAATATGGCCGCCGCATGCGCGGCGAACATGGCGTCGGGCACACGCGTGGCAGGAGGTTCGCGAGAGGGGAAACCTTCCTTTCGCGAGCGGCGCACAGGAATCACCAGAGCAGTCAGCGCCACCGGTTGTGTCACGTGAGAAGCCGCTGGTGACGCTCGATGCCCCTGCAACCGCTATGATAAAACGTCGCGCTACCCTAACGCCCATTGCGCTAACCTAACCTAACGTTCGCCTAACCGAACGTGGCCGAGACGCAAAGACAACAATCGTCACAGCGTAACGGCTGTGAGAATACGCCGCGCCAGCCTAACGCCTTTCGCGCTAACCTAACCTAACATTAGAGAGCTTTAGTTTAGGGGACGCAAGCGGCTTGCGTACGCAGCAGCTAGAGGCGACGGTACTGCGCATGCGCAGAGCCAGACGTAGGGGCCTGCGCATGCGCAGTAGCGTAGCCCCTAGCTCTTGCGTACGCAAGCCGCTTGCGTCCCCTCAAATAAAGCTGTCTATTAACCTAACCTACGGTGGCCTAGACGCAAATACAAAAATCCGCAAGGCGTAAGTGCTGTCAGAATGCGCCACGCCACCCTAACGCTTTTTACGATACCGTAACCCAACCTGAGGTAACCTCAACCGAACCTCAACGTAAGCTAACCTAACCTAACGTGGGCGAGAGGCAAAGCCAATAATCATCATGGCGTGGCATCAGGCAGTGCCGTTCTACCGCAGTTGCTAAGACGCTATGCGTTTATTTCACTCAAAGGGGACCACTCAATAATGCTTCTGAAAAGTTGCCGACAGCAGCATATTGCTGCACGCGTGTGGTATTTGTCTGAACGAGGCGCGTGGGCGCCATCATTTCAGAAAAGAGGAGGAAGAAAGAACTGGGCTCGCGCTGTGAATCTAACCGCTCGGCGCTGCGACCGTTGTTGTAAATATAACCTGTAAATAGTTGCTCGTCTTACTGACTCGTCCTTCGCGTAACATTGTGGTGGAGTTGGAACGTTCCCCGTCCTCGCCATGGAGCCCTGAAGCGGCCGCACTGTTGTCTTCTCAGCCATGGCTTCTGATGGAACCACCCCGTCGCCACCTACACCTGCGGCGCCAACCGCAACGTACGTTACGGTTCCTAGTCTCCGGGATCCTGGGACATTCTCCGCCCAAAATGAGGCTGACGTCGATGACTGGCTCAGCATGTATGAACGTGTTAGGCAAAGCCACCGCTGGGACCCTACCATCATGTGATCCTTTATCTGGAGGGGCACCGCGTCTCTGATTTCGCACCTATGAGATCGAGCTCTCTAGCTAGGACATTTTCAAAGAGCGGCTGCGTGACCTATTTGGAAACCCGTCAGGTCACCAACAGGCTGCACAAAACGAGCTTGCCACCCGTGTTCAGCCGTCGACCGAATCGTATGTCTCATACACACAGGAAGTGCTCGTGCTTTGCCGGAAAGTCGACGAGCACATGGCCGAGGTTGACGAGGTGGGCCATATTATAAAAGGCATCGCGGACGACGCCTTCAATTTACTCGTCTATAACGACATTTCTACCGTCGACGCCATCGTCAAAGAATGCCGCCCCTTCCAGGTAGCCAAAAGCCGCGGCATCGTCCCACAATTTTCCCGTCTCCCAAACACCCCTGCCACGTGCTCTTGCTCCGCTCTTAACGCCACATGACCATTACAAGAGAACATCACACGTACCGTTCGCCGTGAGATTGAAGCGGTGAGTCCGCCCCCCCTTCCTCCACGACCCCCTGACGGTACCTTTAACCAAGGCGCCCCCACTATTTCCTTTATTCAAGCAGTTGTGCGGCAAGAAATTGCAAACCTTGGCATCACTAGCGCCTGCTCTGTCTCTCGACCTGATTCGGCACCCATTCCCATGTCCACATCCTGTAATGACCAGTATTTCACTCCCACAACACGCAATCCTGGTGAATAGCTAGCTGCAGACGACAAACCTATCTGCTTCCGATGCCACCGCGTTGGTCATGTATACCGCCACGGTCGCACAACCTGGATGCTGGAGCTGGGTACTGGAGCTCATTCCCTGCTCCTCGTCCATACGCCGGGGTTCGCCATTATTCACCTCGCCGTCTGTACCTTACTTCTGACGCCCCTGACAGCCGGTCCTCCGTGCGATCGCCCTCGCCTTAAAGCCGTCGCTCCCCGTCACCCCCCCAACCTTGCCGCTTTTCCTCGCCAAACCGAAGGCGGGAAAACTAGGCCATGAAGCTCTTGGAGGTAATGATGCCTCAGGTTGACGCTTCTTGATCCTCCGTTGACGCTTCTCACCAACACGAACCTAATTGAATAGACGTAGATGGTGTTCCGTTGACGGCATTAATTGATACTGGAGTTCGCGTCCATAATGAGCGCTAACCTATGCCATCATGTCAAAAAAGTTTTACGCCTGCCATTACTCGAGCCGCACGCATTTCCAATGGCACCACTGTTGCCTTCAGGGGTACGTGCAGTGCTCGCATAGGAATTGCTGGCCGCGAAGTTCCAGTTCTGTTCACTGTGCTGACCAGTTGCCCTCATGACATAATCTTGGGGCTCGACTTTCTGACGACGCATTCTACCCACATCGACTGTTCCACCGGTATGCTGCGCCTTGAGCGTCCTCTTCTTTCAGACGTTCGCCCCGAACAACCGAACACCCTCTGCACTACAGCGCTTGTTCGCTTGCCTCCAAAAGCCCTAACTTTCGTCGAATTGGCCGCAACGGCAACCACGCCTGATGGCGACTATGGCGTCGCATCTATTCGTGATGTCCTCCTGGCGCTCGACATTTCTATGCCACACTCCGTCGTAACCCTTGCAGCTAATCGGATGTGTTTCCCCGCTATCAAATCTGGCTTGGCGAAGCAAGTGTTAGCTGAAAGCATAGCGGTGGCCACGCTCCGGTCAGTGACAGACGACTACTTCACTGCTTTTGCAGCCGAGGCGTCTCCGGATCCTCCTTATTACCCGCAGCATGTCTTGAACAGCGACGGCCCATTACGTCCCATCGCTGCTCCGCACCTCTCACCTGACCAAGGAGTCGCCCTATATCGCCTTTTGCTTTCCTACGGCGACATATTTGACACTAACAATCGACCACTTGGTCAGACGTCCCTTGTTAAAAATCGGTCGGATAAACGCTGGTGATGATGTTCCTATTCACCACCGACCGTATCGCGTGTCCACGGCAGAGCGGTACGTTATTCCGCAGGTAGTAAACACGATGCTCGCCAGAGGCATGGTTAATCCCTCGTCGAGGCCTTTGGCGTCGCGGGTCATGCTCGTCAAAAAGAAAGATAGCATGTGGCGTCTCTGCGTTTGATTACCGCCACCTAAACCGAATTATCAAAAAGGACGTTTACCCTTTAACACGAATCGACGACGCTCTTGATTGTCTTCATGGTGCCAAATACTTTACGTCCAAAGACTTTCGATCTGGTTATTGGCAGATTTCCGTTAATGAGCAAGACCAAGAAAAGACCGCTTTCTTCAATCCAAATGGCCTTTACCAATTCAAGGTTATGCCGTTCGGCTTATACGATGCCCCCGCCACGTTCGAACGGATGATCGACTCTCTTCAAGGTTTCAAATGGTCAACTTGCCTTTGTTACCTCGACGACGTCCTTATGTTTTCTCCTACGTTTGAGACGCACCCTGAGTGCGTCGCAGCTGTCATTGACGTCGTCCGCAAGGAGGGGGGGGGCTCCAATTAAACTCATCGAAGTGCCGCTTCGGGTGCCGATCGATTAAGTGCTGGGCCATCTCGTCCATGCTTCCAAAGTACAACACTACCCGGAGAAGGTTCGACCAGTAAGGGCTTTTCCTGTACCTCAGCCTGTCACATCCGGAGTTTTGTGGGGCTGTGTTATTATTTCGCAGCATCGCTCGACTCGCAATATTCGCAAGATTTCGCGGCAATCGCTCGACCACTCACTGGATTTCCTGCGAAAGACGTGACTTTTACGTGGGGTTCCCCTCAGGATGTCAAGTTTTCACGCCTTATCACGATTCTCACCAATCCACCGGTCTTGGCCCCCTTTGACTCGTCCGCACCTACAGAGGTCTGAAGCGATGCCAGTGGTTATGGGATCGGCGCCGTCTTATCGCAACGCCAACACAGACACGATCGCGCTATAGCCTATGCTAGCCCGCTCCTGGCATCTGCAGAGCGCAACTGTTCGATTACCGAGCGCGAATGTCGTGCTCTCATCTGGGCTGTTTCAAAGTTCAGCCCATAGTTATATGGCAAGGCCTTTTTCAGTAATCACAGACCATCATGTGCTCTGTTGGCTTTTGTCGCTCAAGGATCCTACTGGCCGGCGCGGTCGTTGGGCCCTCAGACATTAAGAATATCCCTACACAGTGACATATAAGTCGGGACGCCAACACCAGGACGCAGATTGCCTCTCTCGCTACCGAGTCGAAGACGCGACCTGTACGTGTCATACTGACACCGACGCCTGTGTTTTCTGTTTTTCCACTGCTCCATGTCGCCGACGAGCAGCGCCGTGACCCGTCCTTGCGTGTAATCACTGACCGCCTGGAATCGTCACTTGCCGACAGTTCCCTTCGTGTATTCAAACTTCAAGATGGCGTAACATATCGCCTTAACGTTCACCCCGACGGCCCTGAATTACTCCTTTGGATCCCTAAACACCTTCGCTAGGCTGTTCTCCTCGAACTTTACGACATCCACACTGCCGGTCACCAGTGTGTCACGCACCTACTACCGGATCTCCCGACGCTTCTTTTGGCCGGGGCTTGCTCGCTCCATTCGAAGATACGTAGCTGCATGTGAGAAATGCCAGCGAGCCAAGACACCATCGACGCGACCTGCTGGGTACCTCCAACCACTCGACATTCCCGCAGAACCATTCTTTCGAGTTGGTTTGGATTTACGTGGCCTTTCTCTTAAACATCGCGAAATGCGATGGTTCTAGGGTCGGTTGTCACCTGCGGAAAGTTGTCTTTTCATCCACTTTAATTTCCATTAATTTATCGTTTCTTTATTTCATTTATTAGGCACAAGTAATTTCCCCTATACTGTCCTTGGTGTCAGTGTTTGTTGGCTTTTTATGATATGACTCATAAAAATTGGGCCCCTCGGTTAACCCCCTTCATGAACTTTTCCCAGTAACATTCAGCACACGCGAATCTGCAGCAAACCGCAGAGCTGCTTTTCGCTAACTGCGGCACAACGCCAGGCGCGGCGCGCATACCTGAGAAGTATCCCAAAAAGTAGCGAAATGCAATAATGTTGGGCGTCAGGGAAAGCGTCACGAACTTGTCCCAGTAAGATTCAGCACACGCGAATCTACAGCACACAGCCGAGCGTCTTTTCGCTGACTGCGGCACAACATCAGGCGCGGCGCGCGTATCTGAGAAGTATCCCAAAAAGTAGCGAAATGCAATCATGTTGGGCGTCAGGGAATGCGTCACGAACATCTACCAGTAAGATTCAGCATACCGAATCTACAGCACACAGCCGAGCGTCTTTCCGCTGACTGCGGCACAACACCAGGCGCGGCGCGCGTATCTGAGAAGTATCCCAAAAAGTAGCGAACAGCAATGATCTTGGGCGTCAAGGAAAGCTTCACGAACTTCTGCCAGTAAGATTCAGCACACGCGAATCTACAGCACACAGCCGAGCGTCTTTTCGCTGACTGCGGCACAACATCAGGCGCGGCGCGCGTATCTGAGAAGTATCCCAAAAAGTAGCGAAATGCAATAATGTTGGGCGTCAGGGAAAGCGTCACGAATTTCTCCCAGTAAGATTCAGCACACGCGAACCTACAGCACACAGCCGAGCGTCTTTTAGCTGACTGCGGCACAACACCAGGCGCTGCGCGCGTATCTGAGAAGTATCCCAAAAAGTAGCGAAATGCAATAATGTTGGGCATCAGGGAAAGCGTCACAAACTTCTGCCAGGAAGATTCAGCACACGCGAATCTACAGCACACAGCCGAGCGTCTTTTAGCTGACTGCGCCACAACACCAGGCGCGGCGCGCGTATCTGAGAAGTATCCCAAAAAGTAGCGAACAGCAATGATCTTGGGCGTCAGGGAAAGCGTCACAAACTTCTGCCAGGAAGATTCAGCACACGCGAATCTACAGCACACAGCCGAGCGTCTTTTAGCTGACTGCGCCACAACACCAGGTGCGGCGCGCGTATCTGAGAAGTATCCCAAAAAGTAGCGAAATGCAATAATGATAGGCATCAGGGAAAGCGTCACAAACTTCTGCCAGGAAGATTCAGCACACGCGAATCTACAGCACACAGCCGAGCGTCTTTTAGCTGACTGCGCCACAACACCAGGTGCGGCGCGCGTGTCTGAGAAGTATCCCAAAAAGTAGCGAAATGCAATAATGTTGGGCGTCAGGGAAAGCGTCACGAATTTCTGCCAGTAAGATTCAGTACACAGCCGAGCGTCTTTTCGCTGACTGCGGCACAACACCAGGCGCGGCGCGCGTATCTGAGAAGTACCCCAAAAAGTAGCGAAATGCAATAATGTTGGGCGTCAGGGAAAGCGTCACGAATTTCTCCCAGTAAGATTCAGCACACGCGAACCTACAGTACACAGCCGAGCGTCTTTTCGCTGACTGCGGCACAACACCAGGCGCGGCGCGCGTATCTGAGAAGTATCCCAAAAAGTAGCGAAATGCAATAATGTTGGGCATCAGGGAAAGCGTCACGAATTTCTCCCAGTAAGATTCAGCACACGCGAACCTACAGTAGACAGCCGAGCGTCTTTTCGCTGACTGCGGCACAACACCAGGCGCGGCGCGCGTATCTGAGAAGTATCCCAAAATGTAGCGAAATGCAATAATGTTGGGCGTCAGGGAAAGCGTCACGAATTTCTGCCAGTAAGATTCAGCACACGCGAACCTACAGTACACAGCCGAGCGTCTTTTCGCTGACTGCGGCACAACACCAGGCGCGGCGCGCGTATATGAGAAGTATCCCAAAAAGTAGCGAAATGCAATAATGTTGGGCATCAGGGAAAGCGTCACAAACTTCTGCCAGGAAGATTCAGCACACGCGAATCTACAGCACACAGCCGAGCGTCTTTTAGCTGACTGCGCCACAACACCAGGCGCGGCGCGCGTATCTGAGAAGTATCCCAAAAAGTAGCGAACAGCAATGATCTTGGGCGTCAGGGAAAGCGTCACAAACTTCTGCCAGGAAGATTCAGCACACGCGAATCTACAGCACACAGCCGAGCGTCTTTTAGCTGACTGCGCCACAACACCAGGTGCGGCGCGCGTATCTGAGAAGTATCCCAAAAAGTAGCGAAATGCAATAATGATAGGCATCAGGGAAAGCGTCACAAACTTCTGCCAGGAAGATTCAGCACACGCGAATCTACAGCACACAGCCGAGCGTCTTTTAGCTGACTGCGCCACAACACCAGGTGCGGCGCGCGTGTCTGAGAAGTATCCCAAAAAGTAGCGAAATGCAATAATGTTGGGCGTCAGGGAAAGCGTCACGAATTTCTGCCAGTAAGATTCAGTACACAGCCGAGCGTCTTTTCGCTGACTGCGGCACAACACCAGGCGCGGCGCGCGTATCTGAGAAGTACCCCAAAAAGTAGCGAAATGCAATAATGTTGGGCGTCAGGGAAAGCGTCACGAATTTCTCCCTGTAAGATTCAGCACACGCGAACCTACAGTACACAGCCGAGCGTCTTTTCGCTGACTGCGGCACAACACCAGGCGCGGCGCGCGTATCTGAGAAGTATCCCAAAAAGTAGCGAAATGCAATAATGTTGGGCATCAGGGAAAGCGTCACGAATTTCTCCCAGTAAGATTCAGCACACGCGAGCCTACAGTAGACAGCCGAGCGTCTTTTCGCTGACTGCGGCACAACACCAGGCGCGGCGCGCGTATCTGAGAAGTATCCCAAAATGTAGCGAAATGCAATAATGTTGGGCGTCAGGGAAAGCGTCACGAATTTCTGCCAGTAAGATTCAGCACACGCGAACCTACAGTACACAGCCGAGCGTCTTTTCGCTGACTGCGGCACAACACCAGGCGCGGCGCGCGTATATGAGAAGTATCCCAAAAAGTAGCGAAATGCAATAATGTTGGGCATCAGGGAAAGCGTCACAAACTTCTGCCAGGAAGATTCAGCACACGCGAATCTACAGCACACAGCCGAGCGTCTTTTAGCTGACTGCGCCACAACACCAGGCGCGGCGCGCGTATCTGAGAAGTATCCCAAAAAGTAGCGAACAGCAATGATCTTGGGCGTCAGGGAAAGCGTCACAAACTTCTGCCAGGAAGATTCAGCACACGCGAATCTACAGCACACAGCCGAGCGTCTTTTAGCTGACTGCGCCACAACACCAGGTGCGGCGCGCGTATATGAGAAGTATCCCAAAAAGTAGCGAAATGCAATAATGTTGGGCGTCAGGGAAAGCGTCACGAATTTCTCCCAGTAAGATTCAGTACACAGCCGAGCGTCTTTTCGCTGACTGCGGCACAACACCAGGCGCGGCGCGCGTTATCTGAGAAGTACCCCAAAAAGTAGCGAAATGCAATAATGTTGGGCGTCAGGGAAAGCGTCACGAATTTCTCCCAGTAAGATTCAGCACACGCGAACCTACAGTACACAGCCGAGCGTCTTTTCGCTGACTGCGGCACAACACCAGGCGCGGCGCGCGTATCTGAGAAGTATCCCAAAAAGTAACGAAATGCAATAATGTTGGGCATCAGGGAAAGCGTCACGAATTTCTCCCAGTAAGATTCAGCACACGCGAACCTACAGTACACAGCCGAGCGTCTTTTCGCTGACTGCGGCACAACACCAGGCGCGGCGCGCGTATCTGAGAAGTATCCCAAAATGTAGCGAAATGCAATAATGTTGGGCGTCAGGGAAAGCGTCACGAATTTCGGCCAGTAAGATTCAGCACACGCGAACCTACAGTACACAGCCGAGCGTCTTTTCGCTGACTGCGGCACAACACCAGGCGCGGCGCGCGTATATGAGAAGTATCCCAAAAAGTAGCGAAATGCAATAATGTTGGGCGTTAGGGAAAGCGTCACGAATTTCTCCCAGTAAGATTCAGCACACGCGAACCTACAGCACACAGCCGAGCGTCTTTTAGCTGACTGCGCCACAAAACCAGGTGCGGCGCGAATATCTGAGAAGTATCCCAAAAAGTAGCGAAATGCAATAATGTTGGGCGTCAGGGAAAGCGTCACGAATTTCTCCCAGTAAGATTCAGCACACGCGAACCTACAGTACACAGCCGAGCGTCTTTTCGCTGACTGCGGCACAACACCAGGCGCGGCGCGCGTATCTGAGAAGTATCCCAAAAAGTAGCGAACAGCAATGATCTTGGGCGTCAGGGAAAGCGTCACAAACTTCTGCCAGGAAGATTCAGCACACGCGAATCTACAGCACACAGCCGAGCGTCTTTTAGCTGACTGCGCCACAACACCAGGTGCGGCGCGCGTATCTGAGAAGTATCCCAAAAAGTAGCGAAATGCAATAATGATAGGCATCAGGGAAAGCGTCACAAACTTCTGCCAGGAAGATTCAGCACACGCGAATCTACAGCACACAGCCGAGCGTCTTTTAGCTGACTGCGCCACAACACCAGGTGCGGCGCGCGTGTCTGAGAAGTATCCCAAAATGTAGCGAAATGCAATAATGTTGGGCGTCAGGGAAAGCGTCACGAATTTCTGCCAGTAAGATTCAGCACACGCGAACCTACAGTACACAGCCGAGCGTCTTTTCGCTGACTGCGGCACAACACCAGGCGCGGCGCGCGTATATGAGAAGTATCCCAAAAAGTAGCGAAATGCAATAATGTTGGGCATCAGGGAAAGCGTCACAAACTTCTGCCAGGAAGACTCAGCACACGCGAATCTACAGCACACAGCCGAGCGTCTTTTAGCTGACTGCGCCACAACACCAGGCGCGGCGCGCGTATCTGAGAAGTATCCCAAAAAGTAGCGAACAGCAATGATCTTGGGCGTCAGGGAAAGCGTCACAAACTTCTGCCAGGAAGATTCAGCACACGCGAATCTACAGCACACAGCCGAGCGTCTTTTAGCTGACTGCGCCACAACACCAGGTGCGGCGCGCGTATATGAGAAGTATCCCAAAAAGTAGCGAAATGCAATAATGTTGGGCGTCAGGGAAAGCGTCACGAATTTCTCCCAGTAAGATTCAGTACACAGCCGAGCGTCTTTTCGCTGACTGCGGCACAACACCAGGCGCGGCGCGCGTTATCTGAGAAGTACCCCAAAAAGTAGCGAAATGCAATAATGTTGGGCGTCAGGGAAAGCGTCACGAATTTCTCCCAGTAAGATTCAGTACACAGCCGAGCGCCTTTTCGCTGACTGCGGCACAACACCAGGCGCGGCGCGCGTTATCTGAGAAGTACCCCAAAAAGTAGCGAAATGCAATAATGTTGGGCGTCAGGGAAAGCGTCACGAATTTCTCCCAGTAAGATTCAGCACACGCGAACCTACAGCACACAGCCGAGCGTCTTTTAGCTGACTGCGCCACAACACCAGGTGCGGCGCGCGTATCTGAGAAGTATCCCAAAAAGTAGCGAAATGCAATAATGATAGGCATCAGGGAAAGCGTCACAAACTTTTGCCAGGAAGATTCAGCACACGCGAATCTACAGCACACAGCCGAGCGTCTTTTAGCTGACTGCGCCACAACACCAGGTGCGGCGCGCGTGTCTGAGAAGTATCCCAAAATGTAGCGAAATGCAATAATGTTGGGCGTCAGGGAAAGCGTCACGAATTTCTGCCAGTAAGATTCAGCACACGCGAACCTACAGTACACAGCCGAGCGTCTTTTCGCTGACTGCGGCACAACACCAGGCGCGGCGCGCGTATATGAGAAGTATCCCAAAAAGTAGCGAAATGCAATAATGTTGGGCATCAGGGAAAGCGTCACAAACTTCTGCCAGGAAGATTCAGCACACGCGAATCTACAGCACACAGCCGAGCGTCTTTTAGCTGACTGCGCCACAACACCAGGCGCGGCGCGCGTATCTGAGAAGTATCCCAAAAAGTAGCGAACAGCAATGATCTTGGGCGTCAGGGAAAGCGTCACAAACTTCTGCCAGGAAGATTCAGCACACGCGAATCTACAGCACACAGCCGAGCGTCTTTTAGCTGACTGCGCCACAACACCAGGTGCGGCGCGCGTATATGAGAAGTATCCCAAAAAGTAGCGAAATGCAATAATGTTGGGCGTCAGGGAAAGCGTCACGAATTTCTCCCAGTAAGATTCAGTACACAGCCGAGCGTCTTTTCGCTGACTGCGGGACAACACCAGGCGCGGCGCGCGTTATCTGAGAAGTACCCCAAAAAGTAGCGAAATGCAATAATGTTGGGCGTCAGGGAAAGCGTCACGAATTTCTCCCAGTAAGATTCAGCACACGCGAACCTACAGTACACAGCCGAGCGTCTTTTCGCTGACTGCGGCACAACACCAGGCGCGGCGCGCGTATCTGAGAAGTATCCCAAAAAGTAACGAAATGCAATAATGTTGGGCATCAGGGAAAGCGTCACGAATTTCTCCCAGTAAGATTCAGCACACGCGAACCTACAGTACACAGCCGAGCGTCTTTTCGCTGACTGCGGCACAACACCAGGCGCGGCGCGCGTATCTGAGAAGTATCCCAAAATGTAGCGAAATGCAATAATGTTGGGCGTCAGGGAAAGCGTCACGAATTTCGGCCAGTAAGATTCAGCACACGCGAACCTACAGTACACAGCCGAGCGTCTTTTCGCTGACTGCGGCACAACACCAGGCGTGGCGCGCGTATATGAGAAGTATCCCAAAAAGTAGCGAAATGCAATAATGTTGGGCGTTAGGGAAAGCGTCACGAATTTCTCCCAGTAAGATTCAGCACACGCGAACCTACAGCACACAGCCGAGCGTCTTTTAGCTGACTGCGCCACAAAACCAGGTGCGGCGCGAATATCTGAGAAGTATCCCAAAAAGTAGCGAAATGCAATAATGTTGGGCGTCAGGGAAAGCGTCACGAATTTCTCCCAGTAAGATTCAGCACACGCGAACCTACAGTACACAGCCGAGCGTCTTTTCGCTGACTGCGGCACAACACCAGGCGCGGCGCGCGTATCTGAGAAGTATCCCAAAAAGTAGCGAACAGCAATGATCTTGGGCGTCAGGGAAAGCGTCACAAACTTCTGCCAGGAAGATTCAGCACACGCGAATCTACAGCACACAGCCGAGCGTCTTTTAGCTGACTGCGCCACAACACCAGGTGCGGCGCGCGTATCTGAGAAGTATCCCAAAAAGTAGCGAAATGCAATAATGATAGGCATCAGGGAAAGCGTCACAAACTTCTGCCAGGAAGATTCAGCACACGCGAATCTACAGCACACAGCCGAGCGTCTTTTAGCTGACTGCGCCACAACACCAGGTGCGGCGCGCGCGTCTGAGAAGTATCCCAAAAAGTAGCGAAATGCAATAATGTTGGGCGTCAGGGAAAGCGTCACGAATTTCTGCCAGTAAGATTCAGTACACAGCCGAGCGTCTTTTCGCTGACTGCGGCACAACACCAGGCGCGGCGCGCGTATCTGAGAAGTACCCCAAAAAGTAGCGAAATGCAATAATGTTGGGCGTCAGGGAAAGCGTCACGAATTTCTCCCAGTAAGATTCAGCACACGCGAACCTACAGTACACAGCCGAGCGTCTTTTCGCTGACTGCGGCACAACACCAGGCGCGGCGCGCGTATCTGAGAAGTATCCCAAAAAGTAGCGAAATGCAATAATGTTGGGCATCAGGGAAAGCGTCACGAATTTCTCCCAGTAAGATTCAGCACACGCGAACCTACAGTAGACAGCCGAGCGTCTTTTCGCTGACTGCGGCACAACACCAGGCGCGGTGCGCGTATCTGAGAAGTATCCCAAAATGTAGCGAAATGCAATAATGTTGGGCGTCAGGGAAAGCGTCACGAATTTCTGCCAGTAAGATTCAGCACACGCGAACCTACAGTACACAGCCGAGCGTCTTTTCGCTGACTGCGGCACAACACCAGGCGCGGCGCGCGTATATGAGAAGTATCCCAAAAAGTAGCGAAATGCAATAATGTTGGGCATCAGGGAAAGCGTCACAAACTTCTGCCAGGAAGATTCAGCACACGCGAATCTACAGCACACAGCCGAGCGTCTTTTAGCTGACTGCGCCACAACACCAGGCGCGGCGCGCGTATCTGAGAAGTATCCCAAAAAGTAGCGAACAGCAATGATCTTGGGCGTCAGGGAAAGCGTCACAAACTTCTGCCAGGAAGATTCAGCACACGCGAATCTACAGCACACAGCCGAGCGTCTTTTAGCTGACTGCGCCACAACACCAGGTGCGGCGCGCGTATATGAGAAGTATCCCAAAAAGTAGCGAAATGCAATAATGTTGGGCGTCAGGGAAAGCGTCACGAATTTCTCCCAGTAAGATTCAGTACACAGCCGAGCGTCTTTTCGCTGACTGCGGCACAACACCAGGCGCGGCGCGCGTTATCTGAGAAGTACCCCAAAAAGTAGCGAAATGCAATAATGTTGGGCGTCAGGGAAAGCGTCACGAATTTCTCCCAGTAAGATTCAGCACACGCGAACCTACAGTACACAGCCGAGCGTCTTTTCGCTGACTGCGGCACAACACCAGGCGCGGCGCGCGTATCTGAGAAGTATCCCAAAAAGTAACGAAATGCAATAATGTTGGGCATCAGGGAAAGCGTCACGAATTTCTCCCAGTAAGATTCAGCACACGCGAACCTACAGTACACAGCCGAGCGTCTTTTCGCTGACTGCGGCACAACACCAGGCGCGGCGCGCGTATCTGAGAAGTATCCCAAAATGTAGCGAAATGCAATAATGTTGGGCGTCAGGGAAAGCGTCACAAACTTCTGCCACTAAGATTCAGCACACGCGAACCTACAGTACACAGCCGAGCGGCTTTTCGCTGACTGCGGCACAACACCAGGCGCGGCGCGCGTATCTGAGAAGTATCCCAAAAAGTAGCGAAATGCAATAATGTTGGGCGTCAGGGAAAGCGTCACGAATTTCTGCCAGTAAGATTCAGCACAGGCGAATCTACAGCACACAGCCGAGCGTCTTTTCGCTGACTGCGGCACAACACCAGGCGCGGCGCGCGTATCTGGGAAGTATCCCAAAAAGTAGCGAAATGCAATAATGTTGGGCGTCAGGGAAAGCATCACGAATTTCTGCCAGTAAGATTCAGCACAGGCGAATCTACAGCACACAGCCGAGCGTCTTTTCGCTGACTGCGGCACAACACCAGGCGCGGCGCGCGTATCTGAGAAGTATCCCAAAAAGTAGCGAAATGCAATAATGTTGGGCGTCAGGGAAAGCGTCACGAATTTCTGCCAGTAAGATTCAGCACAGGCGAATCTACAGCACACAGCCGAGCGTCTTTTCGCTGACTGCGGCACAACACCAGGCGCGGCTCGCGTATCTGAGAAGTATCCCAAAAAGTAGCGAAATGCAATAATGTTGGGCACCAGGGAAAGCGTCACAAACTTCTGCCACTAAGATTCAGCACACGCGAACCTACAGTACACAGCCGAGCGGCTTTTCGCTGACTGCGGCACAACACCAGGCGCGGCGCGCGTATCTGAGAAGTATCCCAAAAAGTAGCGAAATGTAATAATGTTGGGCGTCAGGGAAAGCGTCACGAATTTCTGCCAGTAAGATTCAGCAGAGGCGAATCTACAGCACACAGCCGAGCGTCTTTTCGCTGACTGCGGCACAACACCAGGCGCGGCGCGCGTATCTGAGAAGTATCCCAAAAAGTAGTGAAATGCAATAATGTTGGGCGTCAGGGAAAGCGTCACAAACTTCTGCCAGGAAGATTCAGCACACGCGAATCTACAGCACACAGCCGAGCGTCTTTTAGCTGACTGCGCCACAACACCAGGTGCGGCGCGCGTATATGAGAAGTATCCCAAAAAGTAGCGAAATGCAATAATGTTGGGCGTCAGGGAAAGCGTCACGAATTTCTCCCAGTAAGATTCAGTACACAGCCGAGCGTCTTTTCGCTGACTGCGGGACAACACCAGGCGCGGCGCGCGTTATCTGAGAAGTACCCCAAAAAGTAGCGAAATGCAATAATGTTGGGCGTCAGGGAAAGCGTCACGAATTTCTCCCAGTAAGATTCAGCACACGCGAACCTACAGTACACAGCCGAGCGTCTTTTCGCTGACTGCGGCACAACACCAGGCGCGGCGCGCGTATCTGAGAAGTATCCCAAAAAGTAACGAAATGCAATAATGTTGGGCATCAGGGAAAGCGTCACGAATTTCTCCCAGTAAGATTCAGCACACGCGAACCTACAGTACACAGCCGAGCGTCTTTTCGCTGACTGCGGCACAACACCAGGCGCGGCGCGCGTATCTGAGAAGTATCCCAAAATGTAGCGAAATGCAATAATGTTGGGCGTCAGGGAAAGCGTCACGAATTTCGGCCAGTAAGATTCAGCACACGCGAACCTACAGTACACAGCCGAGCGTCTTTTCGCTGACTGCGGCACAACACCAGGCGCGGCGCGCGTATATGAGAAGTATCCCAAAAAGTAGCGAAATGCAATAATGTTGGGCGTTAGGGAAAGCGTCACGAATTTCTCCCAGTAAGATTCAGCACACGCGAACCTACAGCACACAGCCGAGCGTCTTTTAGCTGACTGCGCCACAAAACCAGGTGCGGCGCGAATATCTGAGAAGTATCCCAAAAAGTAGCGAAATGCAATAATGTTGGGCGTCAGGGAAAGCGTCACGAATTTCTCCCAGTAAGATTCAGCACACGCGAACCTACAGTACACAGCCGAGCGTCTTTTCGCTGACTGCGGCACAACACCAGGCGCGGCGCGCGTATCTGAGAAGTATCCCAAAAAGTAGCGAACAGCAATGATCTTGGGCGTCAGGGAAAGCGTCACAAACTTCTGCCAGGAAGATTCAGCACACGCGAATCTACAGCACACAGCCGAGCGTCTTTTAGCTGACTGCGCCACAACACCAGGTGCGGCGCGCGTATCTGAGAAGTATCCCAAAAAGTAGCGAAATGCAATAATGATAGGCATCAGGGAAAGCGTCACAAACTTCTGCCAGGAAGATTCAGCACACGCGAATCTACAGCACACAGCCGAGCGTCTTTTAGCTGACTGCGCCACAACACCAGGTGCGGCGCGCGTGTCTGAGAAGTACCCCAAAAAGTAGCGAAATGCAATAATGTTGGGCGTCAGGGAAAGCGTCACGAATTTCTCCCAGTAAGATTCAGCACACGCGAACCTACAATACACAGCCGAGCGTCTTTTCGCTGACTGCGGCACAACACCAGGCGCGGCGCGCGTATCTGAGAAGTATCCCAAAAAGTAGCGAAATGCAATAATGTTGGGCATCAGGGAAAGCGTCACGAATTTCTCCCAGTAAGATTCAGCACACGCGAACCTACAGTAGACAGCCGAGCGTCTTTTCGCTGACTGCGGCACAACACCAGGCGCGGCGCGCGTATCTGAGAAGTATCCCAAAATGTAGCGAAATGCAATAATGTTGGGCGTCAGGGAAAGCGTCACGAATTTCTGCCAGTAAGATTCAGCACACGCGAACCTACAGTACACAGCCGAGCGTCTTTTCGCTGACTGCGGCACAACACCAGGCGCGGCGCGCGTATATGAGAAGTATCCCAAAAAGTAGCGAAATGCAATAATGTTGGGCATCAGGGAAAGCGTCACAAACTTCTGCCAGGAAGATTCAGCACACGCGAATCTACAGCACACAGCCGAGCGTCTTTTAGCTGACTGCGCCACAACACCAGGCGCGGCGCGCGTATCTGAGAAGTATCCCAAAAAGTAGCGAACAGCAATGATCTTGAGCGTCAGGGAAAGCGTCACAAACTTCTGCCAGGAAGATTCAGCACACGCGAATCTACAGCACACAGCCGAGCGTCTTTTAGCTGACTGCGCCACAACACCAGGTGCGGCGCGCGTATATGAGAAGTATCCCAAAAAGTAGCGAAATGCAATAATGTTGGGCGTCAGGGAAAGCGTCACGAATTTCTCCCAGTAAGATTCAGCACACGCGAACCTACAGTACACAGCCGAGCGTCTTTTCGCTGACTGCGGCACAACACCAGGCGCGGCGCGCGTATCTGAGAAGTATCCCAAAAAGTAACGAAATGCAATAATGTTGGGCATCAGGGAAAGCGTCACGAATTTCTCCCAGTAAGATTCAGCACACGCGAACCTACAGTACACGGCCGAGCGTCTTTTCGCTGACTGCGGCACAACACCAGGCGCGGCGCGCGTTATCTGAGAAGTACCCCAAAAAGTAGCGAAATGCAATAATGTTGGGCGTCAGGGAAAGCGTCACGAATTTCTCCCAGTAAGATTCAGCACACGCGAACCTACAGTACACAGCCGAGCGTCTTTTCGCTGACTGCGGCACAACACCAGGCGCGGCGCGCGTATCTGAGAAGTATCCCAAAAAGTAACGAAATGCAATAATGTTGGGCATCAGGGAAAGCGTCACGAATTTCTCCCAGTAAGATTCAGCACACGCGAACCTACAGTACACAGCCGAGCGTCTTTTCGCTGACTGCGGCACAACACCAGGCGCGGCGCGCGTATCTGAGAAGTATCCCAAAATGTAGCGAAATGCAATAATGTTGGGCGTCAGGGAAAGCGTCACAAACTTCTGCCACTAAGATTCAGCACACGCGAACCTACAGTACACAGCCGAGCGGCTTTTCGCTGACTGCGGCACAACACCAGGCGCGGCGCGCGTATCTGAGAAGTATCCCAAAAAGTAGCGAAATGCAATAATGTTGGGCGTCAGGGAAAGCGTCACGAATTTCTGCCAGTAAGATTCAGCACAGGCGAATCTACAGCACACAGCCGAGCGTCTTTTCGCTGACTGCGGCACAACACCAGGCGCGGCGCGCGTATCTGGGAAGTATCCCAAAAAGTAGCGAAATGCAATAATGTTGGGCGTCAGGGAAAGCGTCACGAATTTCTGCCAGTAAGATTCAGCACAGGCGAATCTACAGCACACAGCCGAGCGTCTTTTCGCTGACTGCGGCACAACACCAGGCGCGGCGCGCGTATCTGAGAAGTATCCCAAAAAGTAGCGAAATGCAATAATGTTGGGCGTCAGGGAAAGCGTCACGAATTTCTGCCAGTAAGATTCAGCACAGGCGAATCTACAGCACACAGCCGAGCGTCTTTTCGCTGACTGCGGCACAACACCAGGCGCGGCTCGCGTATCTGAGAAGTATCCCAAAAAGTAGCGAAATGCAATAATGTTGGGCACCAGGGAAAGCGTCACAAACTTCTGCCACTAAGATTCAGCACACGCGAACCTACAGTACACAGCCGAGCGGCTTTTCGCTGACTGCGGCACAACACCAGGCGCGGCGCGCGTATCTGAGAAGTATCCCAAAAAGTAGCGAAATGTAATAATGTTGGGCGTCAGGGAAAGCGTCACGAATTTCTGCCAGTAAGATTCAGCAGAGGCGAATCTACAGCACACAGCCGAGCGTCTTTTCGCTGACTGCGGCACAACACCAGGCGCGGCGCGCGTATCTGAGAAGTATCCCAAAAAGTAGTGAAATGCAATAATGTTGGGCGTCAGGGAAAGCGTCACGAATTTCTGCCAGTAAGATTCAGCACAGGCGAATCTACAGCACACAGCCGAGCGTCTTTTCGCTGACTGCGGCACAACACCAGGCGCGGCGCGCGTATCTGAGAAGTATCCCAAAAAGTAGCGAAATGCAATAATGTTGGGCACCGGGGAAAGCGTTACAAATTTCTGCCACTAAGATTCAGCACACGCGAACCTACAGTACACAGCCGAGCGTCTTTTCGCTGACTGCGGCACAACACCAGGCGCGGCGCGCGTATCTGAGAAGTATCCCAAAATGTAGCGAAATGCAATAATGTTGGGCGTCAGGGAAAGCGTCACGAATTTCGGCCAGTAAGATTCAGCACACGCGAACCTACAGTACACAGCCGAGCGTCTTTTCGCTGACTGCGGCACAACACCAGGCGCGGCGCGCGTATATGAGAAGTATCCCAAAAAGTAGCGAAATGCAATAATGTTGGGCGTTAGGGAAAGCGTCACGAATTTCTCCCAGTAAGATTCAGCACACGCGAACCTACAGCACACAGCCGAGCGTCTTTTAGCTGACTGCGCCACAAAACCAGGTGCGGCGCGAATATCTGAGAAGTATCCCAAAAAGTAGCGAAATGCAATAATGTTGGGCACCAGGGAAAGCGTCACAAACTTCTGCCACTAAGATTCAGCACACGCGAACCTACAGTACACAGCCGAGCGGCTTTTCGCTGACTGCGGCACAACACCAGGCGCGGCGCGCGTATCTGAGAAGTATCCCAAAAAGTAGCGAAATGTAATAATGTTGGGCGTCAGGGAAAGCGTCACGAATTTCTGCCAGTAAGATTCAGCACAGGCGAATCTACAGTACACAGCCGAGCGGCTTTTCGCTGACGGCGGCACAACACCAGGCGCGGCGCGCGTATCTGAGAAGTATCCCAAAAAGTAGCGAAATGCAATAATGTTGGGCGTCAGGGAAAGCGTCACGAATTCCTGCCAGTAAGATTCAGCACACGCGAACCTACAGCACACAGCCGAGCGTCTTTTAGCTGACTGCGCCACAAAACCAGGTGCGGCGCGAATATCTGAGAAGTATCCCAAAAAGTAGCGAAATGCAATAATGTTGGGCACCAGGGAAAGCGTCACAAACTTCTGCCACTAAGATTCAGCACACGCGAACCTACAGTACACAGCCGAGCGTCTTTTCGCTGACTGCGGCACAACACCGGGCGCGGCGCGCGTATCTGAGAAGTATCCCAAAAAGTAGCGAAATGCAATAATGTTGGGCACCAGGGAAAGCGTCACAAACTTCTGCCACTAAGATTCAGCACACGCGAACCTACAGTACACAGCCGAGCGGCTTTTCGCTGACGGCGGCACAACACCAGGCGCGGCGCGCGTATCTGAGAAGTATCCCAAAAAGTAGCGAAATGCAATAATGTTGGGCGTCAGGGAAAGCGTCACGAATTTCTGCCAGTAAGATTCAGCACACGCGAACCTACAGCACACAGCCGAGCGTCTTTTAGCTGACTGCGCCACAAAACCAGGTGCGGCGCGAATATCTGAGAAGTATCCCAAAAAGTAGCGAAATGCAATAATGTTGGGCACCAGGGAAAGCGTCACAAACTTCTGCCACTAAGATTCAGCACACGCGAACCTACAGTACACAGCCGAGCGTCTTTTCGCTGACTGCGGCACAACACCAGGCGCGGCTCGCGTATCTGAGAAGTATTCCAAAAAGTAGCGAAATGCAATAATGTTGGGCACCAGGGAAAGCGTCACAAACTTCTGCCACTAAGATTCAGCACACGCGAACCTACAGTACACAGCCGAGCGGCTTTTCGCTGACTGCTGCACAACACCAGGCGCGGCGCGCGTATCTGAGAAGTATCCCAAAAAGTAGCGAAATGTAATAATGTTGGGCGTCAGGGAAAGCGTCACGAATTTCTGCCAGTAAGATTCAGCAGAGGCGAATCTACAGCACACAGCCGAGCGTCTTTTCGCTGACTGCGGCACAACACCAGGCGCGGCGCGCGTATCTGAGAAGTATCCCAAAAAGTAGCGAAATTCAATAATGTTGGGCACCAGGGAAAGCGTTACAAACTTCTGCCACTAAGATTCAGCACACGCGAACCTACAGTACACAGCCGAGCGGCTTTTCGCTGACTGCGGCACAACACCAGGCGCGGCGCGCGTATCTGAGAAGTATCCCAAAAAGTAGCGAAATGTAATAATGTTGGGCACCAGGGAAAGCGTCACAAACTTCTGCCACTAAGATTCAGCACACGCGAACCTACAGTACACAGCCGAGCGGCTTTTCGCTGACTGCGGCACAACACCAGGCGCGGCGCGCGTATCTGAGAAGTATCCCAAAAAGTAGTGAAATGCAATAATGTTGGGCGTCAGGGAAAGCGTCAGGAATTTCTGCCAGTAAGATTCAGCACAGGCGAATCTACAGCACACAGCCGAGCGTCTTTTCGCTGACTGCGGCACAACACCAGGCGCGGCGCGCGTATCTGAGAAGTATCCCAAAAAGTAGCGAAATGCAATAATGTTGGGCACCAGGGAAAGCGTTACAAACTTCTGCCACTAAGATTCAGCACACGCGAACCTACAGTACACAGCCGAGCGGCTTTTCGCTGACTGCGGCACAACACCAGGCGCGGCGCGCGTATCTGAGAAGTATCCCAAAAAGTAGCGAAATGTAATAATGTTGGGCACCAGGGAAAGCGTCACAAACTTCTGCCACTAAGATTCAGCACACGCGAACCTACAGTACACAGCCGAGCGGCTTTTCGCTGACTGCGGCACAACACCAGGCGCGGCGCGCGTATCTGAGAAGTATCCCAAAAAGTAGCGAAATGTAATAATGTTGGGCGTCAGGGAAAGCGTCACGAATTTCTGCCAGTAAGATTCAGCACAGGCGAATCTACAGCACACAGCCGAGCGTCTTTTCGCTGACTGCGGCACAACACCGGGCGCGGCGCGCGTATCTGAGAAGTATCCCAAAAAGTAGCGAAATGCAATAATGTTGGGCACCAGGGAAAGCGTCACAAACTTCTGCCACTAAGATTCAGCACACGCGAACCTACAGTACACAGCCGAGCGGCTTTTCGCTGACTGCGGCACAACACCAGGCGCGGCGCGCGTATCTGAGAAGTATCCCAAAAAGTAGCGAAATGCAATAATGTTAGGCGTCAGGGAAAGCGTCACGAATTTCTGCCAGTAAGATTCAGCACAGGCGAATCTACAGCACACAGCCGAGCGTCTTTTCGCTGACTGCGGCACAACACCAGGCGCGGCGCGCGTATCTGGGAAGTATCCCAAAAAGTAGCGAAATGCAATAATGTTGGGCGTCAGGGAAAGCGTCACGAATTTCTGCCAGTAAGATTCAGCACAGGCGAATCTACAGCACACAGCCGAGCGTCTTTTCGCTGACTGCGGCACAACACCAGGCGCGGCGCGCGTATCTGAGAAGTATCCCAAAAAGTAGCGAAATGCAATAATGTTGGGCGTCAGGGAAAGCGTCACGAATTTCTGCCAGTAAGATTCAGCACAGGCGAATCTACAGCACACAGGCGAGCGTCTTTTCGCTGACTGCGGCACAACACCAGGCGCGGCGCGCGTATCTGAGAAGTATCCCAAAAAGTAGCGAAATGCAATAATGTTGGGCACCAGGGAAAGCGTCACAAACTTCTGCCACTAAGATTCAGCACACGCGAACCTACAGCACACAGCCGAGCGTCTTTTCGCTGACTGCGGCACAACACCAGGCGCGGCGCGCGTATCTGGGAAGTATCCCAAAAAGTAGCGAAATGCAATAATGTTGGGCGTCAGGGAAAGCGTCACGAATTTCTGCCAGTAAGATTCAGCACAGGCGAATCTACAGCACACAGCCGAGCGTCTTTTCGCTGACTGCGGCACAACACCAGGCGCGGCGCGCGTATCTGAGAAGTATCCCAAAAAGTAGCGAAATGCAATAATGTTAGGCGTCAGGGAAAGCGTCACGAATTTCTGCCAGTAAGATTCAGCACAGGCGAATCTACAGCACACAGCCGAGCGTCTTTTCGCTGACTGCGGCACAACACCAGGCGCGGCTCGCGTATCTGAGAAGTATCCCAAAAAGTAGCGAAATGCAATAATGTTGGGCACCAGGGAAAGCGTCACAAACTTCTGCCACTAAGATTCAGCACACGCGAACCTACAGTACACAGCCGAACGGCTTTTCGCTGACTGCGGCACAACACCAGGCGCGGCGCGCGTATCTGAGAAGTATCCCAAAAAGTAGCGAAATGCAATAATGTTGGGCGTTAGGGAAAGCGTCACGAATTTCTCCCAGTAAGATTCAGCACACGCGAACCTACAGCACACAGCCGAGCGTCTTTTAGCTGACTGCGCCACAAAACCAGGTGCGGCGCGAATATCTGAGAAGTATCCCAAAAAGTAGCGAAATGCAATAATGTTGGGCGTCAGGGAAAGCGTCACGAATTTGTGCCAGTAAGATTCAGCACAGGCGAATCTACAGCACACAGCCGAGCGTCTTTTCGCTGACTGCGGCACAACACCAGGCGCGGCGCGCGTATCTGAGAAGTATCCCAAAAAGTAGCGAAATGCAATAATGTTGGGCGTCAGGGAAAGCGTCACGAATTTCTGCCAGTAAGATTCAGCATAGGCGAATCTACAGCACACAGCCGAGCGTCTTTTCGCTGACTGCGGCACAACACCAGGCGCGGCGCGCGTATCTGAGAAGTATCCCAAAAAGTAGCGAAATGCAATAATGTTGGGCGTCAGGGAAAGCGTCACGAATTTCTGCCAGTAAGATTCAGCACAGGCGAATCTACAGCACACAGCCGAGCGTCTTTTCGCTGACTGCGGCACAACACCAGGCGCGGCGCGCGTATCTGAGAAGTATCCCAAAAAGTAGCGAAATGCAATAATGTTGGGCGTCAGGGAAAGCGTCACGAATTTCTGCCAGTAAGATTCAGCACAGGCGAATCTACAGCACACAGCCGAGCGTCTTTTCGCTGACTGCGGCACAACACCAGGCGCGGCGCGCGTACCTGGGAAGTATCCCAAAAAGTAGCGAAATGCAATAATGTTGGGCGTCAGGGAAAGCGTCACGAATTTCTGCCAGTAAGATTCAGCACAGGCGAATCTACAGCACACAGCCGAGCGTCTTTTCGCTGACTGCGGCACAACACCAGGCGCGGCGCGCGTATCTGAGAAGTATCCCAAAAAGTAGCGAAATGCAATAATGTTGGGCACCAGGGAAAGCGTCACAAACTTCTGCCACTAAGATTCAGCACACGCGAACCTACAGTACACAGCCGAGCGGCTTTTCGCTGACTGCGGCACAACACCAGGCGCGGCGCGCGTATCTGAGAAGTATCCCAAAAAGTAGCGAAATGTAATAATGTTGGGCGTCAGGGAAAGCGTCACGAATTTCTGCCAGTAAGATTCAGCACAGGCGAATCTACAGCACACAGCCGAGCGTCTTTTCGCTGACTGCGGCACAACACCGGGCGCGGCGCGCGTATCTGAGAAGTATCCCAAAAAGTAGCGAAATGCAATAATGTTGGGCACCAGGGAAAGCGTCACAAACTTCTGCCACTAAGATTCAGCACACGCGAACCTACAGTACACAGCCGAGCGGCTTTTCGCTGACGGCGGCACAACACCAGGCGCGGCGCGCGTATCTGAGAAGTATCCCAAAAAGTAGCGAAATGCAATAATGTTGGGCGTCAGGGAAAGCGTCACGAATTTCTGCCAGTAAGATTCAGCACAGGCGAATCTACAGCACACAGCCGAGCGTCTTTTCGCTGACTGCGGCACAACACCAGGCGCGGCTCGCGTATCTGAGAAGTATTCCAAAAAGTAGCGAAATGCAATAATGTTGGGCACCAGGGAAAGCGTCACAAACTTCTGCCACTAAGATTCAGCACACGCGAACCTACAGTACACAGCCGAACGGCTTTTCGCTGACTGCGGCACAACACCAGGCGCGGCGCGCGTATCTGAGAAGTATCCCAAAAAGTAGCGAAATGTAATAATGTTGGGCGTCAGGGAAAGCGTCACGAATTTCTGCCAGTAAGATTCAGCAGAGGCGAATCTACAGCACACAGCCGAGCGTCTTTTCGCTGACTGCGGCACAACACCAGGCGCGGCGCGCGTATCTGAGAAGTATCCCAAAAAGTAGTGAAATGCAATAATGTTGGGCGTCAGGGAAAGCGTCAGGAATTTCTGCCAGTAAGATTCAGCACAGGCGAATCTACAGCACACAGCCGAGCGTCTTTTCGCTGACTGCGGCACAACACCAGGCGTGGCGCGCGTATCTGAGAAGTATCCCAAAAAGTAGCGAAATGCAATAATGTTGGGCACCAGGGAAAGCGTTACAAACTTCTGCCACTAAGATTCAGCACACGCGAACCTACAGTACACAGCCGAGCGGCTTTTCGCTGACTGCGGCACAACACCAGGCGCGGCGCGCGTATCTGAGAAGTATCCCAAAAAGTAGCGAAATGTAATAATGTTGGGCGTCAGGGAAAGCGTCACGAATTTCTGCCAGTAAGATTCAGCACAGGCGAATCTACAGCACACAGCCGAGCGTCTTTTCGCTGACTGCGGCACAACACCAGGCGCGGCGCGCGTATCTGGGAAGTATCCCAAAAAGTAGCGAAATGCAATAATGTTGGGCGTCAGGGAAAGCGTCACGAATTTCTGCCAGTAAGATTCAGCACAGGCGAATCTACAGCACACAGCCGAGCGTCTTTTCGCTGACTGCGGCACAACACCAGGCGCGGCGCGCGTATCTGAGAAGTATCCCAAAAAGTAGCGAAATGCAATAATGTTGGGCGTCAGGGAAAGCGTCACGAATTTCTGCCAGTAAGATTCAGCACAGGCGAATCTACAGCACACAGCCGAGCGTCTTTTCGCTGACTGCGGCACAACACCAGGCGCGGCGCGCGTATCTGAGAAGTATCCCAAAAAGTTGCGAAATGCAATAATGTTGGGCGTCAGGGAAAGCGTCACGAATTTCTGCCAGTAAGATTCAGCACAGGCGAATCTACAGCACACAGCCGAGCGTCTTTTCGCTGACTGCGGCACAACACCAGGTGCGGCGCGCGTATATGAGAAGTATCCCAAAAAGTAGCGAAATGCAATAATGTTGGGCGTCAGGGAAAGCGTCACGAATTTCTGCCAGTAAGATTCAGCACAGGCGAATCTACAGCACACAGCCGAGCGTCTTTTCGCTGACTGCGGCACAACACCAGGTGCGGCGCGCGTATCTGAGAAGTATCCCAAAAAGTAGCGAAATGCAATAATGTTGGGCGTCAGGGAAAGCGTCACGAATTTCTGCCAGTAAGATTCAGCACAGGCGAATCTACAGCACACAGCCGAGCGTCTTTTCGCTGACTGCGGCACATAACCAGGCGCGGCGCGCGTATCTGAGAAGTATCCCAAAAAGTAGCGAAATGCAATAATGTTGGGCACCAGGGAAAGCGTCACAAACTTCTGCCACTAAGATTCAGCACACGCGAACCTACAGTACACAGCCGAGCGGCTTTTCGCTGACTGCGGCACAACACCAGGCGCGGCGCGCGTATCTGAGAAGTATCCCAAAAAGTAGCGAAATGCAATAATGTTGGGCGTCAGGGAAAGCGTCACGAATTTCTGCCAGTAAGATTCAGCACAGGCGAATCTACAGCACACAGCCGAGCGTCTTTTCGCTGACTGCGGCACAACACCAGGCGCGGCGCGCGTATCTGAGAAGTATCCCAAAAAGTAGCGAAATGCAATAATGTTGGGCGTCAGGGAAAGCGTCACGAATTTCTGCCAGTAAGATTCAGCACAGGCGAATCTACAGCACACAGCCGAGCGTCTTTTCGCTGACTGCGGCACAACACCAGGCGCGGCGCGCGTATCTGGGAAGTATCCCAAAAAGTAGCGAAATGCAATAATGTTGGGCGTCAGGGAAAGCGTCACGAATTTCTGCCAGTAAGATTCAGCACAGGCGAATCTACAGGACACAGCCGAGCGTCTTTTCGCTGACTGCGGCACAACACCAGGCGCGGCGCGCGTATCTGAGAAGTATCCCAAAAAGTAGCGAAATGCAATAATGTTGGGCGTCAGGGAAAGCGTCACGAATTTCTGCCAGTAAGATTAAGCACAGGCGAATCTACAGCACACAGCCGAGCGTCTTTTCGCTGACTGCGGCACAACACCAGGCGCGGCGCGCGTATCTGAGAAGTATCCCAAAAAGTAGAGAAATGCAATAATGTTGGGCGTCAGGGAAAGCGTCACGAATTTCTGCCAGTAAGATTCAGCACAGGCGAATGTACAGCACACAGCCGAGCGTCTTTTCGCTGACTGCGGCACAACACCAGGCGCGGCGCGCGTATCTGGGAAGTATCCCAAAAAGTAGCGAAATGCAATAATGTTGGGCGTCAGGGAAAGCGTCACAAACTTCTGCCACTAAGATTCAGCACACGCGAACCTACAGTACACAGCCGAGCGGCTTTTCGCTGACTGCGGCACAACACCAGGCGCGGCGCGCGTATCTGAGAAGTATCCCAAAAAGTAGCGAAATGTAATAATGTTGGGCGTCAGGGAAAGCGTCACGAATTTCTGCCAGTAAGATTCAGCACACGCGAATCTACAGCACACAGCCGAGCTTCTTTTCGCTGACTGCGGCACAACACCAGGCGCGGCGCGCGTATCTGAGAAGTATCCCAAAAGGTAGCGAAATGCAATAATGTTGGACATCAGGGAAAGCGTCACAAACTTCTGCAACTAAGATTCAGCACACGCGAATCTACAGCACACAGCCGAGCTTCTTTTCGCTGACTGCGGCACAACACCAGGCGTGGCGCGCGTGTCTGAGAAGTATCCCAAAAAGTAGCGAAATGCAATAATGTTGGGCATCAGGGAAAGCGTCACAAACTTCTGCCACTAAGATTCAGCACACGCGAATCTACAGCACACAGCCGAGCTTCTTTTCGCTGACTGCGGCACAACACCAGGCGCGGCGCGCGTGTCTGAGAAGTATCCCAAAAAGTAGCGAAATGCAATAATGTTGGGCGTCAGGGAAAGCGTCACGAATTTCTGCCAGTAAGATTCAGCACACGCGAACCTACAGTACACAGCCGAGCGTCTTTTCGCTGACTGCGGCACAACACCAGGCGCGGCGCGCGTATCTGAGAAGTATCCCAAAATGTAGCGAAATGCAATAATGTTGGGCGTCAGGGAAAGCGTCACAAACTTCTGCCACTAAGATTCAGCACACGCGAATCTACAGCACACAGCCGAGCGACTTTTCGCTGACTGCGGCACAACACCAGGCGCGGCGCGCGTATCTGAGAAGTATCCCAAAAAGTAGCGAAATGCAATAATGTTGGGCGTCAGGGAAAGCGTCACGAATTTCTGCCAGTAAGATTCAGCACACGCGAACCTACAGTACACAGCCGAGCGTCTTTTCGCTGACTGCGGCACAACACCAGGCGCGGCGCGCGTATCTGAGAAGTATCCCAAAATGTAGCGAAATGCAATAATGTTGGGCGTCAGGGAAAGCGTCACGAATTTCTGCCAGTAAGATTCAGCACACGCGAATCTACAGCACACAGCCGAGCTTCTTTTCGCTGACTGCGGCACAACACCAGGCGCGGCGCGCGTGTCTGAGAAGTATCCCAAAAAGTAGCGAAATGCAATAATGTTGGGCGTCAGGGAAAGCGTCACGAATTTCTGCCAGTAAGATTCAGCACACGCGAACCTACAGTACACAGCCGAGCGTCTTTTCGCTGACTGCGGCACAACACCAGGCGCGGCGCGCGTATCTGAGAAGTATCCCAAAATGTAGCGAAATGCAATAATGTTGGGCGTCAGGGAAAGCGTCACAAACTTCTGCCACTAAGATTCAGCACACGCGAATCTACAGCACACAGCCGAGCGACTTTTCGCTGACTGCGGCACAACACCAGGCGCGGCGCGCGTGTCTGAGAAGTATCCCAAAAAGTAGCGAAATGCAATAATGTTGGGCGTCAGGGAAAACGTCACGAATTTCTGCCAGTAAGATTCAGCACACGCGAACCTACAGCACACAGCCGAGCTTCTTTTCGCTGACTGCGGCACAACACCAGGCGTGGCGCGCGTGTCTGAGAAGTATCCCAAAAAGTAGCGAAATGCAATAATGTTGGGCATCAGGGAAAGCGTCACAAACTTCTGCCACTAAGATTCAGCACACGCGAATCTACAGCACACAGCCGAGCGACTTTTCGCTGACTGCGGCACAACACCAGGCGCGGCGCGCGTATCTGAGAAGTATCCCAAAAAGTAGCGAAATGCAATAATGTTGGGCGTCAGGGAAAGCGTCACGAATTTCTGCCAGTAAGATTCAGCACACGCGAACCTACAGTACACAGCCGAGCGTCTTTTCGCTGACTGCGGCACAACACCAGGCGCGGCGCGCGTATATGAGAAGTATCCCAAAAAGTAGCGAAATGCAATAATGTTGGGCATCAGGGAAAGCGTCACAAACTTCTGCCAGGAAGATTCAGCACACGCGAATCTACAGCACACAGCCGAGCGTCTTTTAGCTGACTGCGCCACAACACCAGGCGCGGCGCGCGTATCTGAGAAGTATCCCAAAAAGTAGCGAACAGCAATGATCTTGGGCGTCAGGGAAAGCGTCACAAACTTCTGCCAGGAAGATTCAGCACACGCGAATCTACAGCACACAGCCGAGCGTCTTTTAGCTGACTGCGCCACAACACCAGGTGCGGCGCGCGTATATGAGAAGTATCCCAAAAAGTAGCGAAATGCAATAATGTTGGGCGTCAGGGAAAGCGTCACGAATTTCTCCCAGTAAGATTCAGTACACAGCCGAGCGTCTTTTCGCTTACTGCGGCACAACACCAGGCGCGGCGCGCGTATCTGAGAAGTACCCCAAAAAGTAGCGAAATGCAATAATGTTGGGCGTCAGGGAAAGCGTCACGAATTTCTCCCAGTAAGATTCAGCACACGCGAACCTACAGTACACAGCCGAGCGTCTTTTCGCTGACTGCGGCACAACACCAGGCGCGGCGCGCGTATCTGAGAAGTATCCCAAAAAGTAGCGAAATGCAATAATGTTGGGCATCAGGGAAAGCGTCACGAATTTCTCCCAGTAAGATTCAGCACACGCGAACCTACAGTACACAGCCGAGCGCCTTTTCGCTGACTGCGGCACAACACCAGGCGCGGCGCGCGTATCTGAGAAGTATCCCAAAATGTAGCGAAATGCAATAATGTTGGGCGTCAGGGAAAGCGTCACGAATTTCGGCCAGTAAGATTCAGCACACGCGAACCTACAGTACACAGCCGAGCGTCTTTTCGCTGACTGCGGCACAACACCAGGCGCGGCGCGCGTATATGAGAAGTATCCCAAAAAGTAGCGAAATGCAATAATGTTGGGCGTCAGGGAAAGCGTCACGAATTTCTCCCAGTAAGATTCAGCACACGCGAACCTACAGCACACAGCTGAGCGTCTTTTAGCTGACTGCGCCACAAAACCAGGTGCGGCGCGAATATCTGAGAAGTATCCCAAAAAGTAGCTAAATGCAATAATGTTGGGCGTCAGGGAAAGCGTCACGAATTTCTCCCAGTAAGATTCAGCACACGCGAACCTACAGTACACAGCCGAGCGTCTTTTCGCTGACTGCGGCACAACACCAGGCGCGGCGCGCGTATCTGAGAAGTATCCCAAAAAGTAGCGAAATGTAATAATGTTGGGCGTCAGGGAAAGCGTCACGAATTTGTGCCAGTAAGATTCAGCACAGGCGAATCTACAGCACACAGCCGAGCGTCTTTTCGCTGACTGCGGCACAACACCAGGCGCGGCGCGCGTATCTGAGAAGTATCCCAAAAAGTAGCGAAATGCAATAATGTTGGGCGTCAGGGAAAGCGTCACGAATTTCTGCCAGTAAGATTCAGCATAGGCGAATCTACAGCACACAGCCGAGCATCTTTTCGCTGACTGCGGCACAACACCAGGCGCGGCGCGCGTATCTGAGAAGTATCCCAAAAAGTAGCGAAATGCAATAATGTTGGGCGTCAGGGAAAGCGTCACGAATTTCTGCCAGTAAGATTCAGCACAGGCGAATCTACAGCACACAGCCGAGCGTCTTTTCGCTGACTGCGGCACAACACCAGGCGCGGCGCGCGTATCTGAGAAGTATCCCAAAAAGTAGCGAAATGCAATAATGTTGGGCGTCAGGGAAAGCGTCACGAATTTCTGCCAGTAAGATTCAGCACAGGCGAATCTACAGCACACAGCCGAGCGTCTTTTCGCTGACTGCGGCACAACACCAGGCGCGGCGCGCGTATCTGAGAAGTATCCCAAAAAGTAGCGAAATGCAATAATGTTGGGCACCAGGGAAAGCGTCACAAACTTCTGCCACTAAGATTCAGCACACGCGAACCTACAGTACACAGCCGAGCGGCTTTTCGCTGACTGCGGCACAACACCAGGCGCGGCGCGCGTATCTGAGAAGTATCCCAAAAAGTAGCGAAATGTAATAATGTTGGGCGTCAGGGAAAGCGTCACGAATTTCTGCCAGTAAGATTCAGCACAGGCGAATCTACAGCACACAGCCGAGCGTCTTTTCGCTGACTGCGGCACAACACCGGGCGCGGCGCGCGTATCTGAGAAGTATCCCAAAAAGTAGCGAAATGCAATAATGTTGGGCACCAGGGAAAGCGTCACAAACTTCTGCCACTAAGATTCAGCACACGCGAACCTACAGTACACAGCCGAGCGGCTTTTCGCTGACTGCGGCACAACACCAGGCGCGGCGCGCGTATCTGAGAAGTATCCCAAAAAGTAGCGAAATGCAATAATGTTGGGCGTCAGGGAAAGCGTCACGAATTTCTGCCAGTAAGATTCAGCACAGGCGAATCTACAGCACACAGCCGAGCGTCTTTTCGCTGACTGCGGCACAACACCAGGCGCGGCACGCGTATCTGAGAAGTATCCCAAAAAGTAGCGAAATGCAATAATGTTGGGCGTCAGGGAAAGCGTCACGAATTTCTGCCAGTAAGATTCAGCACAGGCGAATCTACAGCACACAGCCGAGCGTCTTTTCGCTGACTGCGGCACAACACCAGGCGCGGCGCGCGTATCTGGGAAGTATCCCAAAAAGTAGCGAAATGCAATAATGTTGGGCGTCAGGGAAAGCGTCACGAATTTCTGCCAGTAAGATTCAGCACAGGCGAATCTACAGCACACAGCCGAGCGTCTTTTCGCTGACTGCGGCACAACACCAGGCGCGGCGCGCGTATATGAGAAGTATCCCAAAAAGTAGCGAAATGCAATAATGTTGGGCATCAGGGAAAGCGTCACAAACTTCTGCCAGGAAGATTCAGCACACGCGAATCTACAGCACACAGCCGAGCGTCTTTTAGCTGACTGCGCCACAACACCAGGCGCGGCGCGCGTATCTGAGAAGTATCCCAAAAAGTAGCGAACAGCAATGATCTTGGGCGACAGGGAAAGCGTCACAAACTTCTGCCACGAAGATTCAGCACACGCGAATCTACAGCACACAGCCGAGCGTCTTTTAGCTGACTGCGCCACAACACCAGGTGCGGCGCGCGTATCTGAGAAGTATCCCAAAATGTAGCGAAATGCAATAATGTTGGGCGTCAGGGAAAGCGTCACGAATTTCTCCCAGTAAGATTCAGTACACAGCCGAGCGTCTTTTCGCTTACTGCGGCACAACACCAGGCGCGGCGCGCGTATCTGAGAAGTACCCCAAAAAGTAGCGAAATGCAATAATGTTGGGCGTCAGGGAAAGCGTCACGAATTTCTCCCAGTAAGATTCAGCACACGCGAACCTACAGTACACAGCCGAGCGTCTTTTCGCTGACTGCGGCACAACACCAGGCGCGGCGCGCGTATCTGAGAAGTATCCCAAAAAGTAGCGAAATGCAATAATGTTGGGCATCAGGGAAAGCGTCACGAATTTCTCCCAGTAAGATTCAGCACACGCGAACCTACAGTACACAGCCGAGCGTCTTTTCGCTGACTGCGGCACAACACCAGGCGCGGCGCGCGTATCTGAGAAGTATCCCAAAATGTAGCGAAATGCAATAATGTTGGGCGTCAGGGAAAGCGTCACGAATTTCGGCCAGTAAGATTCAGCACACGCGAACCTACAGTACACAGCCGAGCGTCTTTTCGCTGACTGCGGCACAACACCAGGCGCGGCGCGCGTATATGAGAAGTATCCCAAAAAGTAGCGAAATGCAATAATGTTGGGCGTCAGGGAAAGCGTCACGAATTTCTCCCAGTAAGATTCAGCACACGCGAACCTACAGCACACAGCCGAGCGTCTTTTAGCTGACTGCGCCACAAAACCAGGTGCGGCGCGAATATCTGAGAAGTATCCCAAAAAGTAGCGAAATGCAATAATGTTGGGCGTCAGGGAAAGCGTCACGAATTTCTCCCAGTAAGATTCAGCACACGCGAACCTACAGTACACAGCCGAGCGTCTTTTCGCTGACTGCGGCACAACACCAGGCGCGGCGCGCGTATCTGAGAAGTATCCCAAAAAGTAGCGAAATGTAATAATGTTGGGCGTCAGGGAAAGCGTCACGAATTTGTGCCAGTAAGATTCAGCACAGGCGAATCTACAGCACACAGCCGAGCGTCTTTTCGCTGACTGCGGCACAACACGAGGCGCGGCGCGCGTATCTGAGAAGTATCCCAAAAAGTAGCGAAATGCAATAATGTTGGGCGTCAGGGAAAGCGTCACGAATTTCTGCCAGTAAGATTCAGCATAGGCGAATCTACAGCACACAGCCGAGCGTCTTTTCGCTGACTGCGGCACAACACCAGGCGCGGCGCGCGTATCTGAGAAGTATCCCAAAAAGTAGCGAAATGCAATAATGTTGGGCGTCAGGGAAAGCGTCACGAATTTCTGCCAGTAAGATTCAGCACAGGCGAATCTACAGCACACAGCCGAGCGTCTTTTCGCTGACTGCGGCACAACACCAGGCGCGGCGCGCGTATCTGAGAAGTATCCCAAAAAGTAGCGAAATGCAATAATGTTGGGCGTCCGGGAAAGCGTCACGAATTTCTGCCAGTAAGATTCAGCACAGGTGAATCTACAGCACACAGCCGAGCGTCTTTTCGCTGACTGCGGCACAACACCAGGCGCGGCGCGCGTATCTGAGAAGTATCCCAAAAAGTAGCGAAATGCAATAATGTTGGGCACCAGGGAAAGCGTCACAAACTTCTGCCACTAAGATTCAGCACACGCGAACCTACAGTACACAGCCGAGCGGCTTTTCGCTGACTGCGGCACAACACCAGGCGCGGCGCGCGTATCTGAGAAGTATCCCAAAAAGTAGCGAAATGTAATAATGTTGGGCGTCAGGGAAAGCGTCACGAATTTCTGCCAGTAAGATTCAGCACAGGCGAATCTACAGCACACAGCCGAGCGTCTTTTCGCTGACTGCGGCACAACACCGGGCGCGGCGCGCGTATCTGAGAAGTATCCCAAAAAGTAGCGAAATGCAATAATGTTGGGCACCAGGGAAAGCGTCACAAACTTCTGCCACTAAGATTCAGCACAGGCGAATCTACAGCACACAGCCGAGCGTCTTTTCGCTGACTGCGGCACAACACCAGGCGCGGCGCGCGTATCTGAGAAGTATCCCAAAAAGTAGCGAAATGCAATAATGTTGGGCGTCAGGGAAAGCGTCACGAATTTCTGCCAGTAAGATTCAGCACAGGCGAATCTACAGCACACAGCCGAGCGTCTTTTCGCTGACTGCGGCACAACACCAGGCGCGGCGCGCGTATCTGAGAAGTATCCCAAAAAGTAGCGAAATGCAATAATGTTGGGCGTCAGGGAAAGCGTCACAAACTTCTGCCACTAAGATTCAGCACAGGCGAATCTACAGCACACAGCCGAGCGTCTTTTCGCTGACTGCGGCACAACACCAGGCGCGGCGCGCGTATCTGAGAAGTATCCCAAAAAGTAGCGAAATGCAATAATGTTGGGCGTCAGGGAAAGCGTCACAAACTTCTGCCACTAAGATTCAGCACAGGCGAATCTACAGCACACAGCCGAGCGGCTTTTCGCTGACTGCGGCACAACACCAGGCGCGGCGCGCGTATCTGAGAAGTATCCCAAAAAGTAGCGAAATGCAATAATGTTGGGCGTCAGGGAAAGCGTCACGAATTTCTGCCAGTAAGATTCAGCACAGGCGAATCTACAGCACACAGCCGAGCGTCTTTTCGCTGACTGCGGCACAACACCAGGCGCGGCGCGCGTATCTGAGAAGTATCCCAAAAAGTAGCGAAATGCAATAATGTTGGGCGTCAGGGAAAGCGTCACGAATTTCTGCCAGTAAGATTCAGCACAGGCGAATCTACAGCACACAGCCGAGCGTCTTTTCGCTGACTGCGGCACAACACCAGGCGCGGCGCGCGTATCTGGGAAGTATCCCAAAAAGTAGCGAAATGCAATAATGTTGGGCGTCAGGGAAAGCGTCACGAATTTCTGCCAGTAAGATTCAGCACAGGCGAATCTACAGCACACAGCCGAGCGTCTTTTCGCTGACTGCGGCACAACACCAGGCGCGGCGCGCGTATCTGAGAAGTATCCCAAAAAGTAGCGAAATGCAATAATGTTGGGCGTCAGGGAAAGCGTCACGAATTTCTGCCAGTAAGATTCAGCACAGGCGAATCTACAGCACAAAGCCGAGCGTCTTTTCGCTGACTGCGGCACAACACCAGGCGCGGCTCGCGTACCTGAGAAGTATCCCAAAAAGTAGCGAAATGCAATAATGTTGGGCACCAGGGAAAGCGTCACAAACTTCTGCCACTAAGATTCAGCACAGGCGAATCTACAGTACACAGCCGAGCGGCTTTTCGCTGACTGCGGCACAACACCAGGCGCGGCGCGCGTATCTGAGAAGTATCCCAAAAAGTAGCGAAATGTAATAATGTTGGGCGTCAGGGAAAGCGTCACGAATTTCTGCCAGTAAGATTCAGCACAGGCGAATCTACAGCACACAGCCGAGCGTCTTTTCGCTGACTGCGGCACAACACCAGGCGCGGCGCGCGTATCTGAGAAGTATCCCAAAAAGTAGCGAAATGCAATAATGTTGGGCGTCAGGGAAAGCGTCACGAATTTCTGCCAGTAAGATTCAGCAGAGGCGAATCTACAGCACACAGCCGAGCGTCTTTTCGCTGACTGCGGCACAACACCAGGCGCGGCGCGCGTATCTGAGATGTATCCCAAAAAGTAGTGAAATGCAATAATGTTGGGCGTCAGGGAAAGCGTCACGAATTTCTGCCAGTAAGATTCAGCACACGCGAACCTACAGTACACAGCCGAGCGGCTTTTCGCTGACTGCGGCACAACACCAGGTGCGGCGCGCGTATCTGAGAAGTATCCCAAAAAGTAGCGAAATGTAATAATGTTGGGCGTCAGGGAAAGCGTCACGAATTTCTACCAGTAAGATTCAGCAGAGGCGAATCTACAGCACACAGCCGAGCGTCTTTTCGCTGACTGCGGCACAACACCAGGCGCGGCGCGCGTATCTGAGATGAATCCCAAAAAGTAGTGAAATGCAATAATGTTGGGCGTCAGGGAAAGCGTCACGAATTTCTGCCAGTAAGATTCAGCACAGGCGAATCTACAGCACACAGCCGAGCGTCTTTTCGCTGACTGCGGCACAACACCAGGCGCGGCGCGCGTATCTGAGAAGTATCCCAAAAAGTAGCGAAATGCAATAATGTTGGGCACCAGGGAAAGCGTCACAAACTTCTGCCACTAAGATTCAGCACACGCGAACCTACAGTACACAGCCGAGCGGCTTTTCGCTGACTGCGGCACAACACCAGGCGCGGCGCGCGTATCTGAGAAGTATCCCAAAAAGTAGCGAAATGTAATAATGTTGGGCGTCAGGGAAAGCGTCACGAATTTCTGCCAGTAAGATTCAGCACAGGCGAATCTACAGCACACAGCCGAGCGTCTTTTCGCTGACTGCGGCACAACACCAGGCGCGGCGCGCGTATCTGGGAAGTATCCCAAAAAGTAGCGAAATGCAATAATGTTGGGCGTCAGGGAAAGCGTCACGAATTTCTGCCAGTAAGATTCAGCACAGGCGAATCTACAGCACACAGCCGAGCGTCTTTTCGCTGACTGCGGCACAACACCAGGCGCGGCGCGCGTATCTGAGAAGTATCCCAAAAAGTAGCGAAATGCAATAATGTTGGGCGTCAGGGAAAGCGTCACGAATTTCTGCCAGTAAGATTCAGCACAGGCGAATCTACAGCACACAGCCGAGCGTCTTTTCGCTGACTGCGGCACAACACCAGGCGCGGCGCGCGTATCTGAGAAGTATCCCAAAAAGTAGCGAAATGCAATAATGTTGGGCGTCAGGGAAAGCGTCACGAATTTCTGCCAGTAAGATTCAGCACAGGCGAATCTACAGCACACAGCCGAGCGTCTTTTCGCTGACTGCGGCACAACACCAGGTGCGGCGCGCGTATATGAGAAGTATCCCAAAAAGTAGCGAAATGCAATAATGTTGGGCGTCAGGGAAAGCGTCACGAATTTCTGCCAGTAAGATTAAGCACAGGCGAATCTACAGCACACAGCCGAGCGTCTTTTCGCTGACTGCGGCACAACACCAGGTGCGGCGCGCGTATCTGAGAAGTATCCCAAAAAGTAGCGAAATGCAATAATGTTGGGCGTCAGGGAAAGCGTCACGAATTTCTGCCAGTAAGATTCAGCACAGGCGAATCTACAGCACACAGCCGAGCGTCTTTTCGCTGACTGCGGCACAACACCAGGCGCGGCGCGCGTATCTGAGAAGTATCCCAAAAAGTAGCGAAATGCAATAATGTTGGGCGTCAGGGAAAGCGTCACGAATTTCTGCCAGTAAGATTCAGAACAGGCGAATCTACAGCACACAGCCGAGCGTCTTTTCGCTGACTGCGGCACAACACCAGGCGCGGCGCGCGTATCTGAGAAGTATCCCAAAAAGTAGCGAAATGCAATAATGTTGGGCACCAGGGAAAGCGTCACAAACTTCTGCCACTAAGATTCAGCACACGCGAACCTACAGTTCACAGCCGAGCGGCTTTTCGCTGACTGCGGCACAACACCAGGCGCGGCGCGCGTATCTGAGAAGTATCCCAAAAAGTAGCGAAATGTAATAATGTTGGGCGTCAGGGAAAGCGTCACGAATTTCTGCCAGTAAGATTCAGCACAGGCGAATCTACAGCACACAGCCGAGCGTCTTTTCGCTGACTGCGGCACAACACCGGGCGCGGCGCGCGTATCTGAGAAGTATCCCAAAAAGTAGCGAAATGCAATAATGTTGGGCACCAGGGAAAGCGTCACAAACTTCTGCCACTAAGATTCAGCACACGCGAACCTACAGTAAACAGCCGAGCGGCTTTTCGCTGACTGCGGCACAACACCAGGCGCGGCGCGCGTATCTGAGAAGTATCCCAAAAAGTAGCGAAATGCAATAATGTTGGGCGTCAGGGAAAGCGTCACGAATTTCTGCCAGTAAGATTCAGCACAGGCGAATCTACAGCACACAGCCGAGCGTCTTTTCGCTGACTGCGGCACAACACCAGGCGCGGCGCGCGTATCTGAGAAGTATCCCAAAAAGTAGCGAAATGCAATAATGTTGGGCGTCAGGGAAAGCGTCACGAATTTCTGCCAGTAAGATTCAGCACAGGCGAATCTACAGCACACAGCCGAGCGTCTTTTCGCTGACTGCGGCACAACACCAGGCGCGGCGCGCGTATCTGGGAAGTATCCCAAAAAGTAGCGAAATGCAATAATGTTGGGCGTCAGGGAAAGCGTCACGAATTTCTGCCAGTAAGATTCAGCACAGGCGAATCTACAGTACACAGCCGAGCGGCTTTTCGCTGACTGCGGCACAACACCAGGCGCGGCTCGCGTACCTGAGAAGTATCCCAAAAAGTAGCGAAATGCAATAATGTTGGGCGTCAGGGAAAGCGTCACGAATTTCCGCCAGTAAGATTCAGCACAGGCGAATCTACAGCACAAAGCCGAGCGTCTTTTCGCTGACTGCGGCACAACACCAGGCGCGGCGCGCGTATCTGAGAAGTATCCCAAAAAGTAGCGAAATGTAATAATGTTGGGCGTCAGGGAAAGCGTCACGAATTTCTGCCAGTAAGATTCAGCAGAGGCGAATCTACAGCACACAGCCGAGCGTCTTTTCGCTGACTGCGGCACAACACCAGGCGCGGCGCGCGTATCTGAGAAGTATCCCAAAAAGTAGTGAAATGCAATAATGTTGGGCGTCAGGGAAAGCGTCACGAATTTCTGCCAGTAAGATTCAGCACAGGCGAATCTACAGCACACAGCCGAGCGTCTTTTCGCTGACTGCGGCACAACACCAGGCGCGGCGCGCGTATCTGAGAAGTATCCCAAAAAGTAGCGAAATGCAATAATGTTGGGCACCAGGGAAAGCGTCACAAACTTCTGCCACTAAGATTCAGCACACGCGAACCTACAGTACACAGCCGAGCGGCTTTTCGCTGACTGCGGCACAACACCAGGCGCGGCGCGCGTATCTGAGAAGTATCCCAAAAAGTAGCGAAATGTAATAATGTTGGGCGTCAGGGAAAGCGTCACGAATTTCTGCCAGTAAGATTCAGCACAGGCGAATCTACAGCACACAGCCGAGCGTCTTTTCGCTGACTGCGGCACAACACCAGGCGCGGCGCGCGTATCTGAGAAGTATCCCAAAAAGTAGCGAAATGCAATAATGTTGGGCGTCAGGGAAAGCGTCACGAATTTCTGCCAGTAAGATTCAGCACAGGCGAATCTACAGCACACAGCCGAGCGTCTTTTCGCTGACTGCGGCACAACACCAGGCGCGGCGCGCGTATCTGAGAAGTATCCCAAAAAGTAGCGAAATGCAATAATGTTGGGCGTCAGGGAAAGCGTCACGAATTTCTGCCAGTAAGATTCAGCACAGGCGAATCTACAGCACACAGCCGAGCGTCTTTTCGCTGACTGCGGCACAACACCAGGCGCGGCGCGCGTATCTGGGAAGTATCCCAAAAAGTAGCGAAATGCAATAATGTTGGGCGTCAGGGAAAGCGTCACGAATTTCTGCCAGTAAGATTCAGCACAGGCGAATCTACAGCACACAGCCGAGCGTCTTTTCGCTGACTGCGGCACAACACCAGGCGCGGCGCGCGTATCTGAGAAGTATCCCAAAAAGTAGCGAAATGCAATAATGTTGGGCGTCAGGGAAAGCGTCACGAATTTCTGCCAGTAAGATTCAGCACAGGCGAATCTACAGCACACAGCCGAGCGTCTTTTCGCTGACTGCGGCACAACACCAGGCGCGGCGCGCGTATCTGAGAAGTATCCCAAAAAGTAGCGAAATGCAATAATGTTGGGCGTCAGGGAAAGCGTCACGAATTTCTGCCAGTAAGATTCAGCACAGGCGAATCTACAGCACACAGCCGAGCGTCTTTTCGCTGACTGCGGCACAACACCAGGTGCGGCGCGCGTATATGAGAAGTATCCCAAAAAGTAGCGAAATGCAATAATGTTGGGCGTCAGGGAAAGCGTCACGAATTTCTGCCAGTAAGATTAAGCACAGGCGAATCTACAGCACACAGCCGAGCGTCTTTTCGCTGACTGCGGCACAACACCAGGTGCGGCGCGCGTATCTGAGAAGTATCCCAAAAAGTAGCGAAATGCAATAATGTTGGGCGTCAGGGAAAGCGTCACGAATTTCTGCCAGTAAGATTCAGCACAGGCGAATCTACAGCACACAGCCGAGCGTCTTTTCGCTGACTGCGGCACAACACCAGGCGCGGCGCGCGTATCTGAGAAGTATCCCAAAAAGTAGCGAAATGCAATAATGTTGGGCGTCAGGGAAAGCGTCACGAATTTCTGCCAGTAAGATTCAGCACAGGCGAATCTACAGCACACAGCCGAGCGTCTTTTCGCTGACTGCGGCACAACACCAGGCGCGGCGCGCGTATCTGAGAAGTATCCCAAAAAGTAGCGAAATGCAATAATGTTGGGCACCAGGGAAAGCGTCACAAACTTCTGCCACTAAGATTCAGCACACGCGAACCTACAGTACACAGCCGAGCGGCTTTTCGCTGACTGCGGCACAACACCAGGCGCGGCGCGCGTATCTGAGAAGTATCCCAAAAAGTAGCGAAATGTAATAATGTTGGGCGTCAGGGAAAGCGTCACGAATTTCTGCCAGTAAGATTCAGCACAGGCGAATCTACAGCACACAGCCGAGCGTCTTTTCGCTGACTGCGGCACAACACCAGGCGCGGCGCGCGTATCTGAGAAGTATCCCAAAAAGTAGCGAAATGCAATAATGTTGGGCGTCAGGGAAAGCGTCACGAATTTCTGCCAGTAAGATTCAGCACAGGCGAATCTACAGCACACAGCCGAGCGTCTTTTCGCTGACTGCGGCACAACACCAGGCGCGGCGCGCGTATCTGAGAAGTATCCCAAAAAGTAGCGAAATGCAATAATGTTGGGCGTCAGGGAAAGCGTCACGAATTTCTGCCAGTAAGATTCAGCACAGGCGAATCTACAGCACACAGCCGAGCGTCTTTTCGCTGACTGCGGCACAACACCAGGCGCGGCGCGCGTATCTGGGAAGTATCCCAAAAAGTAGCGAAATGCAATAATGTTGGGCGTCAGGGAAAGCGTCACGAATTTCTGCCAGTAAGATTCAGCACAGGCGAATCTACAGCACACAGCCGAGCGTCTTTTCGCTGACTGCGGCACAACACCAGGCGCGGCGCGCGTATCTGAGAAGTATCCCAAAAAGTAGCGAAATGCAATAATGTTGGGCGTCAGGGAAAGCGTCACGAATTTCTGCCAGTAAGATTCAGCACAGGCGAATCTACAGCACACAGCCGAGCGTCTTTTCGCTGACTGCGGCACAACACCAGGCGCGGCGCGCGTATCTGAGAAGTATCCCAAAAAGTAGCGAAATGCAATAATGTTGGGCGTCAGGGAAAGCGTCACGAATTTCTGCCAGTAAGATTCAGCACAGGCGAATCTACAGCACACAGCCGAGCGTCTTTTCGCTGACTGCGGCACAACACCAGGTGCGGCGCGCGTATATGAGAAGTATCCCAAAAAGTAGCGAAATGCAATAATGTTGGGCGTCAGGGAAAGCGTCACGAATTTCTGCCAGTAAGATTAAGCACAGGCGAATCTACAGCACACAGCCGAGCGTCTTTTCGCTGACTGCGGCACAACACCAGGTGCGGCGCGCGTATCTGAGAAGTATCCCAAAAAGTAGCGAAATGCAATAATGTTGGGCGTCAGGGAAAGCGTCACGAATTTCTGCCAGTAAGATTCAGCACAGGCGAATCTACAGCACACAGCCGAGCGTCTTTTCGCTGACTGCGGCACAACACCAGGCGCGGCGCGCGTATCTGAGAAGTATCCCAAAAAGTAGCGAAATGCAATAATGTTGGGCGTCAGGGAAAGCGTCACGAATTTCTGCCAGTAAGATTCAGCACAGGCGAATCTACAGCACACAGCCGAGCGTCTTTTCGCTGACTGCGGCACAACACCAGGCGCGGCGCGCGTATCTGAGAAGTATCCCAAAAAGTAGCGAAATGCAATAATGTTGGGCGTCAGGGAAAGCGTCACGAATTTCTGCCAGTAAGATTCAGCACAGGCGAATCTACAGCACACAGCCGAGCGTCTTTTCGCTGACTGCGGCACAACACCAGGCGCGGCGCGCGTATCTGAGAAGTATCCCAAAAAGTAGCGAAATGCAATAATGTTGGGCGTCAGGGAAAGCGTCACGAATTTCTGCCAGTAAGATTCAGCACAGGCGAATCTACAGCACACAGCCGAGCGTCTTTTCGCTGACTGCGGCACAACACCAGGTGCGGCGCGCGTATATGAGAAGTATCCCAAAAAGTAGCGAAATGCAATAATGTTGGGCGTCAGGGAAAGCGTCACGAATTTCTGCCAGTAAGATTAAGCACAGGCGAATCTACAGCACACAGCCGAGCGTCTTTTCGCTGACTGCGGCACAACACCAGGTGCGGCGCGCGTATCTGAGAAGTATCCCAAAAAGTAGCGAAATGCAATAATGTTGGGCGTCAGGGAAAGCGTCACGAATTTCTGCCAGTAAGATTCAGCACAGGCGAATCTACAGCACACAGCCGAGCGTCTTTTCGCTGACTGCGGCACAACACCAGGCGCGGCGCGCGTATCTGAGAAGTATCCCAAAAAGTAGCGAAATGCAATAATGTTGGGCACCAGGGAAAGCGTCACAAACTTCTGCCACTAAGATTCAGCACACGCGAACCTACAGTACACAGCCGAGCGGCTTTTCGCTGACTGCGGCACAACACCAGGCGCGGCGCGCGTATCTGAGAAGTATCCCAAAAAGTAGCGAAATGTAATAATGTTGGGCGTCAGGGAAAGCGTCACGAATTTCTGCCAGTAAGATTCAGCACAGGCGAATCTACAGCACACAGCCGAGCGTCTTTTCGCTGACTGCGGCACAACACCAGGCGCGGCGCGCGTATCTGAGAAGTATCCCAAAAAGTAGCGAAATGCAATAATGTTGGGCGTCAGGGAAAGCGTCACGAATTTCTGCCAGTAAGATTCAGCACAGGCGAATCTACAGCACACAGCCGAGCGTCTTTTCGCTGACTGCGGCACAACACCAGGCGCGGCGCGCGTATCTGAGAAGTATCCCAAAAAGTAGCGAAATGCAATAATGTTGGGCGTCAGGGAAAGCGTCACGAATTTCTGCCAGTAAGATTCAGCACAGGCGAATCTACAGCACACAGCCGAGCGTCTTTTCGCTGACTGCGGCACAACACCAGGCGCGGCGCGCGTATCTGGGAAGTATCCCAAAAAGTAGCGAAATGCAATAATGTTGGGCGTCAGGGAAAGCGTCACGAATTTCTGCCAGTAAGATTCAGCACAGGCGAATCTACAGCACACAGCCGAGCGTCTTTTCGCTGACTGCGGCACAACACCAGGCGCGGCGCGCGTATCTGAGAAGTATCCCAAAAAGTAGCGAAATGCAATAATGTTGGGCGTCAGGGAAAGCGTCACGAATTTCTGCCAGTAAGATTCAGCACAGGCGAATCTACAGCACACAGCCGAGCGTCTTTTCGCTGACTGCGGCACAACACCAGGCGCGGCGCGCGTATCTGAGAAGTATCCCAAAAAGTAGCGAAATGCAATAATGTTGGGCGTCAGGGAAAGCGTCACGAATTTCTGCCAGTAAGATTCAGCACAGGCGAATCTACAGCACACAGCCGAGCGTCTTTTCGCTGACTGCGGCACAACACCAGGTGCGGCGCGCGTATATGAGAAGTATCCCAAAAAGTAGCGAAATGCAATAATGTTGGGCGTCAGGGAAAGCGTCACGAATTTCTGCCAGTAAGATTAAGCACAGGCGAATCTACAGCACACAGCCGAGCGTCTTTTCGCTGACTGCGGCACAACACCAGGTGCGGCGCGCGTATCTGAGAAGTATCCCAAAAAGTAGCGAAATGCAATAATGTTGGGCGTCAGGGAAAGCGTCACGAATTTCTGCCAGTAAGATTCAGCACAGGCGAATCTACAGCACACAGCCGAGCGTCTTTTCGCTGACTGCGGCACAACACCAGGCGCGGCGCGCGTATCTGAGAAGTATCCCAAAAAGTAGCGAAATGCAATAATGTTGGGCGTCAGGGAAAGCGTCACGAATTTCTGCCAGTAAGATTCAGCACAGGCGAATCTACAGCACACAGCCGAGCGTCTTTTCGCTGACTGCGGCACAACACCAGGCGCGGCGCGCGTATCTGAGAAGTATCCCAAAAAGTAGCGAAATGCAATAATGTTGGGCACCAGGGAAAGCGTCACAAACTTCTGCCACTAAGATTCAGCACACGCGAACCTACAGTACACAGCCGAGCGGCTTTTCGCTGACTGCGGCACAACACCAGGCGCGGCGCGCGTATCTGAGAAGTATCCCAAAAAGTAGCGAAATGTAATAATGTTGGGCGTCAGGGAAAGCGTCACGAATTTCTGCCAGTAAGATTCAGCACAGGCGAATCTACAGCACACAGCCGAGCGTCTTTTCGCTGACTGCGGCACAACACCGGGCGCGGCGCGCGTATCTGAGAAGTATCCCAAAAAGTAGCGAAATGCAATAATGTTGGGCACCAGGGAAAGCGTCACAAACTTCTGCCACTAAGATTCAGCACACGCGAACCTACAGTACACAGCCGAGCGGCTTTTCGCTGACTGCGGCACAACACCAGGCGCGGCGCGCGTATCTGAGAAGTATCCCAAAAAGTAGCGAAATGCAATAATGTTGGGCGTCAGGGAAAGCGTCACGAATTTCTGCCAGTAAGATTCAGCACAGGCGAATCTACAGCACACAGCCGAGCGTCTTTTCGCTGACTGCGGCACAACACCAGGCGCGGCGCGCGTATCTGAGAAGTATCCCAAAAAGTAGCGAAATGCAATAATGTTGGGCGTCAGGGAAAGCGTCACGAATTTCTGCCAGTAAGATTCAGCACAGGCGAATCTACAGCACACAGCCGAGCGTCTTTTCGCTGACTGCGGCACAACACCAGGCGCGGCGCGCGTATCTGGGAAGTATCCCAAAAAGTAGCCAAATGCAATAATGTTGGGCACCAGGGAAAGCGTCACAAACTTCTGCCACTAAGATTCAGCACACGCGAACCTACAGTACACAGCCGAGCGGCTTTTCGCTGACTGCGGCACAACACCAGGCGCGGCGCGCGTATCTGAGAAGTATCCCAAAAAGTAGCGAAATGTAATAATGTTGGGCGTCAGGGAAAGCGTCACGAATTTCTGCCAGTAAGATTCAGCACAGGCGAATCTACAGCACACAGCCGAGCGTCTTTTCGCTGACTGCGGCACAACACCAGGCGCGGCGCGCGTATCTGGGAAGTATCCCAAAAAGTAGCGAAATGCAATAATGTTGTGCGTCAGGGAAAGCGTCACGAATTTCTGCCAGTAAGATTCAGCACAGGCGAATCTACAGCACACAGCCGAGCGTCTTTTCGCTGACTGCGGCACAACACCAGGCGCGGCGCGCGTATCTGAGAAGTATCCCAAAAAGTAGCGAAATGCAATAATGTTGGGCGTCAGGGAAAGCGTCACGAATTTCTGCCAGTAAGATTCAGCACAGGCGAATCTACAGCACACAGCCGAGCGTCTTTTCGCTGACTGCGGCACAACACCAGGCGCGGCGCGCGTATCTGGGAAGTATCCCAAAAAGTAGCGAAATGCAATAATGTTGGGCGTCAGGGAAAGCGTCACGAATTTCTGCCAGTAAGATTCAGCACAGGCGAATCTACAGCACACAGCCGAGCGTCTTTTCGCTGACTGCGGCACAACACCAGGCGCGGCGCGCGTATCTGAGAAGTATCCCAAAAAGTAGCGAAATGCAATAATGTTGGGCGTCAGGGAAAGCGTCACGAATTTCCGCCAGTAAGATTCAGCACAGGCGAATCTACAGCACAAAGCCGAGCGTCTTTTCGCTGACTGCGGCACAACACCAGGCGCGGCGCGCGTATCTGAGAAGTATCCCAAAAAGTAGCGAAATGCAATAATGTTGGGCACCAGGGAAAGCGTCACAAACTTCTGCCACTAAGATTCAGCACACGCGAACCTACAGTACACAGCCGAGCGGCTTTTCGCTGACTGCGGCACAACACCAGGCGCGGCTCGCGTACCTGAGAAGTATCCCAAAAAGTAGCGAAATGCAATAATGTTGGGCGTCAGGGAAAGCGTCACAAACTTCTGCCACTAAGATTCAGCACACGCGAACCTACAGTACACAGCCGAGCGGCTTTTCGCTGACTGCGGCACAACACCAGGCGCGGCGCGCGTATCTGAGAAGTATCCCAAAAAGTAGCGAAATGTAATAATGTTGGGCGTCAGGGAAAGCGTCACGAATTTCTGCCAGTAAGATTCAGCACAGGCGAATCTACAGCACACAGCCGAGCGGCTTTTCGCTGACTGCGGCACAACACCAGGCGCGGCGCGCGTATCTGAGAAGTATCCCAAAAAGTAGCGAAATGTAATAATGTTGGGCGTCAGGGAAAGCGTCACGAATTTCTGCCAGTAAGATTCAGCAGAGGCGAATCTACAGCACACAGCCGAGCGTCTTTTCGCTGACTGCGGCACAACACCAGGCGCGGCGCGCGTATCTGAGAAGTATCCCAAAAAGTAGTGAAATGCAATAATGTTGGGCGTCAGGGAAAGCGTCACGAATTTCTGCCAGTAAGATTCAGCACAGGCGAATCTACAGCACACAGCCGAGCGTCTTTTCGCTGACTGCGGCACAACACCAGGCGCGGCGCGCGTATCTGAGAAGTATCCCAAAAAGTAGCGAAATGCAATAATGTTGGGCACCAGGGAAAGCGTCACAAACTTCTGCCACTAAGATTCAGCACACGCGAACCTACAGTACACAGCCGAGCGGCTTTTCGCTGACTGCGGCACAACACCAGGCGCGGCGCGCGTATCTGAGAAGTATCCCAAAAAGTAGCGAAATGTAATAATGTTGGGCGTCAGGGAAAGCGTCACGAATTTCTGCCAGTAAGATTCAGCACAGGCGAATCTACAGCACACAGCCGAGCGTCTTTTCGCTGACTGCGGCACAACACCAGGCGCGGCGCGCGTATCTGGGAAGTATCCCAAAAAGTAGCGAAATGCAATAATGTTGGGCGTCAGGGAAAGCGTCACGAATTTCTGCCAGTAAGATTCAGCACAGGCGAATCTACAGCACACAGCCGAGCGTCTTTTCGCTGACTGCGGCACAACACCAGGCGCGGCGCGCGTATCTGAGAAGTATCCCAAAAAGTAGCAAAATGCAATAATGTTGGGCGTCAGGGAAAGCGTCACGAATTTCTGCCAGTAAGATTCAGCACAGGCGAATCTACAGCACACAGCCGAGCGTCTTTTCGCTGACTGCGGCACAACACCAGGCGCGGCGCGCGTATCTGAGAAGTATCCCAAAAAGTAGCGAAATGCAATAATGTTGGGCGTCAGGGAAAGCGTCACGAATTTCTGCCAGTAAGATTCAGCACAGGCGAATCTACAGCACACAGCCGAGCGTCTTTTCGCTGACTGCGGCACAACACCAGGTGCGGCGCGCGTATATGAGAAGTATCCCAAAAAGTAGCGAAATGCAATAATGTTGGGCGTCAGGGAAAGCGTCACGAATTTCTGCCAGTAAGATTAAGCACAGGCGAATCTACAGCACACAGCCGAGCGTCTTTTCGCTGACTGCGGCACAACACCAGGTGCGGCGCGCGTATCTGAGAAGTATCCCAAAAAGTAGCGAAATGCAATAATGTTGGGCGTCAGGGAAAGCGTCACGAATTTCTGCCAGTAAGATTCAGCACAGGCGAATCTACAGCACACAGCCGAGCGTCTTTTCGCTGACTGCGGCACAACACCAGGCGCGGCGCGCGTATCTGAGAAGTATCCCAAAAAGTAGCGAAATGCAATAATGTTGGGCACCAGGGAAAGCGTCACAAACTTCTGCCACTAAGATTCAGCACACGCGAACCTACAGTACACAGCCGAGCGGCTTTTCGCTGACTGCGGCACAACACCAGGCGCGGCGCGCGTATCTGAGAAGTATCCCAAAAAGTAGGGAAATGCAATAATGTTGGGCGTCAGGGAAAGCGTCACGAATTTCTGCCAGTAAGATTCAGCACAGGCGAATCTACAGCACACAGCCGAGCGTCTTTTCCCTGACTGCGGCACAACACCAGGCGCGGCGCGCGTATCTGAGAAGTATCCCAAAAAGTAGCGAAATGCAATAATGTTGGGCGTCAGGGAAAGCGTCACGAATTTCTGCCAGTAAGATTCAGCACAGGCGAATCTACAGCACACAGCCGAGCGTCTTTTCGCTGACTGCGGCACAACACCAGGCGCGGCGCGCGTATCTGGGAAGTATCCCAAAAAGTAGCGAAATGCAATAATGTTGGGCGTCAGGGAAAGCGTCACGAATTTCTGCCAGTAAGATTCAGCACACGCGAATCTACAGCACACAGCCGAGCTTCTTTTCGCTGACTGCGGCACAACACCAGGCGCGGCGCGCGTGTCTGAGAAGTATCCCAAAAAGTAGCGAAATGTAATAATGTTGGGCGTCAGGGAAAGCGTCACGAATTTCTGCCAGTAAGATTCAGCACACGCGAATCTACAGCACACAGCCGAGCGTCTTTTCGCTGACTGCGGCACAACACCAGGCGCGGCGCGCGTATCTGAGAAGTATCCCAAAAGGTAGCGAAATTCAATAATGTTGGGCATCAGGGAAAGCGTCACAAACTTCTGCCACTAAGATTCAGCACACGCGAATCTACAGCACACAGCCGAGCTTCTTTTCGCTGACTGCGGCACAACACCAGGCGCGGCGCGCGTGTCTGAGAAGTATCCCAAAAAGTAGCGAAATGCAATAATGTTGGGCATCAGGGAAAGCGTCACAAACTTCTGCCACTAAGATTCATCACACGCGAACCTACAGTACACAGCCGAGCGTCTTTTCGCTGACTGCGGCACAACACCAGGCGCGGCGCGCGTATCTGAGAAGTATCCCAAAAAGTAGCGAAATGCAATAATGTTGGGCATCAGGGAAAGCGTCACAAACTTCTGCCACTAAGATTCAGCACACGCGAATCTACAGCACACAGCTGAGCGTCTTTTCGCTGACTGCGGCACAACACCAGGCGCGGCGCGCGTATCTGAGAAGTATCCCAAAAGGTAGCGAAATTCAATAATGTTGGGCATCAGGGAAAGCGTCACAAACTTCTGCCACTAAGATTCAGCACACGCGAATCTACAGCACACAGCCGAGCTTCTTTTCGCTGACTGCGGCACAACACCAGGCGCGGCGCGCGTGTCTGAGAAGTATCCCAAAAAGTAGCGAAATGCAATAATGTTGGGCATCAGGGAAAGCGTCACGAATTTCTGCCAGTAAGATTCAGCACACGCGAATCTACAGCACACAGCCGAGCTTCTTTTCGCTGACTGCGGCACAACACCAGGCGCGGCGCGCGTGTCTGAGAAGTATCCCAAAAAGTAGCGAAATGTAATAATGTTGGGCGTCAGGGAAAGCGTCACGAATTTCTGCCAGTAAGATTCAGCACACGCGAATCTACAGCACACAGCCGAGCGTCTTTTCGCTGACTGCGGCACAACACCAGGCGCGGCGCGCGTATCTGAGAAGTATCCCAAAGGTAGCGAAATTCAATAATGTTGGGCATCAGGGAAAGCGTCACAAACTTCTGCCACTAAGATTCAGCACACGCGAATCTACAGCACACAGCCGAGCTTCTTTTCGCTGACTGCGGCACAACACCAGGCGCGGCGCGCGTGTCTGAGAAGTATCCCAAAAAGTAGCGAAATGCAATAATGTTGGGCATCAGGGAAAGCGTCACAAACTTCTGCCACTAAGATTCATCACACGCGAACCTACAGTACACAGCCGAGCTTCTTTTCGCTGACTGCGGCACAACACCAGGCGCGGCGCGCGTGTCTGAGAAGTATCCCAAAAAGTAGCGAAATGTAATAATGTTGGGCGTCAGGGAAAGCGTCACGAATTTCTGCCAGTAAGATTCAGCACAGGCGAATCTACAGGACACAGCCGAGCGTCTTTTCGCTGACTGCGGCACAACACCAGGCGCGGCGCGCGTATCTGAGAAGTATCCCAAAAAGTAGCGAAATGCAATAATGTTGGGCGTCAGGGAAAGCGTCACGAATTTCTGCCAGTAAGATTCAGCACAGGCGAATCTACAGCACACAGCCGAGCGTCTTTTCGCTGACTGCGGCACAACACCAGGCGCGGCGCGCATATCTGGGAAGTATCCCAAAAAGTAGCGAAATGCAATAATGTTGGGCGTCAGGGAAAGCGTCACAAACTTCTGCCACTAAGATTCAGCACACGCGAACCTACAGTACACAGCCGAGCGGCTTTTCGCTGACTGCGGCACAACACCAGGCGCGGCGCGCGTATCTGAGAAGTATCCCAAAAAGTAGCGAAATGTAATAATGTTGGGCGTCAGGGAAAGCGTCACGAATTTCTGCCAGTAAGATTCAGCACACGCGAATCTACAGCACACAGCCGAGCTTCTTTTCGCTGACATCGGCACAACACCAGGCGCGGCGCGCGTATCTGAGAAGTATCCCAAAAGG